>NC_091371.1:16814111-16864111 GCF_038502225.1 Cherax quadricarinatus | reverse complement strand
ACTCATCCACAACTCTATTACCAAACCAGTACTTTCCTATATCCCTCCTGAATCTGAATTTTTCCAACTTAAAACCATTGCTGCGAGTCCTGTCTAGGCTAGATATTTTCAGCACACTATTTACATCCCCTTTATTTATTCCTGTCTTCCACTTATAAACCTCAATCATATCCCCCCTAATTCTACGTCTTTCTAGAGAGTGCAGTTTCAGGGCCCTTAGTCTATCCTCATAGGGAAGGTTTCTGATACATGGGATCATCTTTGTCATCCTCCTTTGTACATTTTCCAGAGAATTTATATCCATTCTGTAATACGGTGACCAAAACTGTGCAGCATAATCTAAATGAGGCCTAACCAAGGATGTATAGAGTTGAAGAACAACCTGAGGACTCCTATTATTTATGCTTCTTGATATGAAGCCAAGGATTCTATTAGCTTTATTGCGAACACTTATGCACTGTTGTCTTGGTTTCAGATTACTGCTAACCAGAACTCCTAAATCTTTTTCGCAATCCGTAGTATGAATACTGGTCAGAGAGCCCGTCATAAGTCCGAGGCGTTGGTAAACGAGTACGTATGTCGTTCAGCGAGGAGAGGCTGTATATGTTATTTTATTTTTAACATTCTGGCTGTCTCCCACCGAGGCAGGGTGACCCGAAAAAGAAACCCTTTCACTACGATTCACACTATCACCGCCTTGCCAGAGACGTGCAGATACAACAGTTTAGATGCCACTCTTTAACAGCAAATATCCCAAACTCCTCCTTTAGAGTGCCAAAGTATCAGCATTGGCCATTTTTTGGTATCGGTTAAAATCTGGCTGTTACCAGCCAATACTTTTTAAAATACTAATGTTATGTGTTTGCTTAAAAATATCTAACATTAATACCTCTTCATGACTGTGAGTTACATATGCATGCACCTTGCCCCCTTTTACATACACTGTATGTAATATGTACAGTTCTGGATTCAGTAGAGTTTGTATGTTAAATCTGAAATTAATTTACCCAATGGACCATAACAATGACTGATAATTCTGGACTTAATGGATTTTGTCATTTCTGGATTTCCAGCCACTGATATTGTGACAAATCTGTTAAAAGTGGTTTACTGAATTTAAGTTTCTTGTATGTCATTGTTGTAAAGATTTTGGTTCTTTCTACCTTTGGTATATCTTGTCTAATTGATATGTCCTTGTAGCTTTAGTGTTTACACATGGTGACACCTTCAGTTCCTACTCATGTTTAGCCAGTATGTGCTTTAATTAAGCATAGTGAGTTTTCATATCTTTCCTGTAATTTCTGATTCGTCAGTGTTCTGCTACATACCCTCTATTATTGTAATCATAATTTTTTGTAATCTAACCAGTAGTGTATGCTGTATTTCCTCCTTATCTCTTATGTTTTTATTTACTTTTTTTTATGCAGAGCTGTTTGTTATAGTGATCCTTTCATCTATCATATTTTTTTTTCATTCCTTATTTTTACATAGCTTCATTTTCTTAGTTCTCTGTGTTCTTAGCTTTTGCTGTCTTATTTATCTCATCTTTATCCTTTATTTTTTGTACATTGTTCCATGTTTGTAGTTCACAATTTTCTTGTAATAATGTTGGTAAGATTTCCGACAATATGCTGGGTAAAAGGATACAAGTGCAACTAATGTGACATTTTATTGTGGCAACGTTTTGCTCTCCAGGAACTTTGTCAAGACGTTACAAACAATACATGAACACAGATGGTATATATAGGTACAGAATGAGGTGCAAAGCATAATATAATCATTGTAGGTAGTTGCTGTAGTACAGTGGACCCCCGCTTAACGATCACCTCCCAATGCGACCAATTATGTAAGTGTATTTATGTAAGTGCGTTTGTACGTGTATGTTTGGGGGTCTGAAATGGACTAATCTACTTCACAATATTCCTTATGGGAACAAATTCGGTCAGTACTGACACCTGAACATACTTCTGGAATGAAATAATATCGTCAACCGGGGGTCCACTGTACTTGTGGTAGTAATAGTGGTGGTAGCTATGTGACAGTTGTGTTTATTGTTTTGAGGAATATTCTTGCTAATACAGTGGACCCCCGGTTTACGATCAGCTCCCAGTGCGACCAATTATGTAAGTGTATTTATGTAAGTGCGTTTGTATGTGTATGTTTGGGGGTCTGAAATGGACTAATCTAATTCACAATATTCCTTATGGGAACAAATTCGGTCAGTACTGACACCTGAACATACTTCTGGAATGAAATAATATCGTCAACCGGGGGTCCACTGTACTTGTGGTAGTAATAGTGGTGGTAGCTATGTGACAGTTGTGTTTATTGTTTTGAGGAGTATTCTTGCTAATACAGTGGACCCCCGGTTTACGATCAGCTCCCAGTGCGACCAATTATGTAAGTGTATTTATGTAAGTGCGTTTGTATGTGTATGTTTGGGGGTCTGAAATGGACTAATCTAATTCACAATATTCCTTATGGGAACAAATTCGGTCAGTACTGGCACCTGAACATACTTCTGGAATGAAATAATATCGTAAACCAGGGGGTCCACTGTACTTCAGAGATGATGAAGCTGCCTTTATTCCATTTAATTGTATTAGAAATAGCAATTAATGAGTATTCAAGGCTACATCTACAGAAATTGGGTCCTTTAATCATTAGGTGGGTGTCGTTGAATTTCATCAGGTGGTTGGCAGAATTCTGGTGTTGTACAAGCCATTGATGTTCTCCGACGTAAAATCAGTCCTCTTCCTCCTGGAGATTTTGCTGACCTGATTGTACTACTACCACCACAAGTACTACAGCTACTACTACCACCACAAGTACTACAACTACAACCACAAGCCTACATCTATACCACAGGTTCTACAACTACCACCACAAGCTCTACAACTACCACCACAAGTACTACAACTACCATGACAAGTACTACAACTACTATGAAAAGTACTACAACTATCACTGCCAATACTACAACTACCACCCCAAGTACTACAGCTGCCACCCCAGGTACTACAACTACCACCCCAAGTACTACAACCACCATCCCAAGTACTACAACTACCACCACAAGTACTGCAGCTATCACCACAAGTACTACAGCTGCCAGCACAAGCTCTACAACTACCACAAATTGTACAACTACCACAAGTACTACAACTACCACCACAAGCCTACATCTATACCACAGGTTCTACAACTACCACCACAAGCTCTACAACTACCACCACAAGTACTTACAACTACCATGACAAGTACTACAACTACTATGAAAAGTACTACAACTATCACTGCCAATACTACAACTACCACCCCAAGTACTACAGCTGCCACCCCAGGTACTACAACTACCACCCCAAGTACTACAACCACCATCCCAAGTACTACAACTACCACCACAAGTACTGCAGCTATCACCACAAGTACTACAGCTGCCAGCACAAGCTCTACAACTACCACAAATTGTACAACTACCACAAGTACTACAACTACCACCACAAGTTCTACAACTACCACCACAAGTTCTACAACTACCACCACAAGTTCTACAACTACTACCCCAAGTTCTACAACTACCACCACAAGTTCTACAATTACCACCACAAATTCTACAACTACAACCACAAGTACTGCAGTTACCACCACAAGTACTACAACTACCACCACAAGTTCTACAACTACCACCACAAGTACTACTACCACCACCACAAGTACTACTACTACCACCACAAATACTACTACCACCACCACGAGTACTACAACCACCACCACAAGTACTACAACTACCACCACGAGTACAACTACCACCACGAGTACTACTACCACCACCACAAGTACTACTACCACCACCACGAGTACTACTACTGCCACCACAAGTACTACAACTACCACAAGTTCTCCAGCTACCACCACAAGTACTTCTGTTACCACCACAAGTTTTCAAACTACTACCACCACAAGTACTACATCTACCATCACAAATACTACTACAGTGGAACCCCGGATTTCGGCCGTAATCCGTTCCAGAAGGTCGGCCTAAATCTGAAAAGGCAGAAAACCGAAGTAATATTTCCCATAAAAATTAATGTAAATGCAATTAATCTGTTCCAGATGTCCAAAAATATTAAAAAAAAAATACATTTTTTAAAGATTGAATATAGTTTTACATACACAAAACAGTGAGAAGTAAATAAAATTACTAATGAAATGGATAAATGAACATTTAACATCACATTAACCTTTATTGAAGATTCTTGTTGGCATATGGAAGACAGGAAGGAGGAGAGAGGGAGGACTGATTATTGTTTGGAAGGGGAATCCCCATCCATAAGGACTTCAGGTATCAAGTCCCTATCTGGGGTTACTTCCATTCTTTGTGTTTTACGGGCACTAGGACCAGCTTGAGAGTTACTGCACTCTGTCGCACAAAAAAACTGTCCAGAGAGGTCTGTTTCTGGCGTCTCTCTAAGATTTGCCTGAAGTGGGACAAGGTTTTGTCACTGAACATGTTGCAGATATGGCTTATTTCAGCTTAGTCAGGGTGATATTTCTCCACAAAACTTTGCACCTCCCTTCACTTTGCACAAATGTCCTTAATTGCTGAAGAAGGCACCTTCTTCTCTCTCTCTTCCTCCTCCAGTAAACCAATTTTCTCAGCTGTGGTCTGTTGCTGTTGCAGATGAAGGTCTTGCAGCTGGGCCCATGGTGGCTTATTTTGCAGTCGCACTCGATAAACAACCACAAAAAACAATGGATTATAAAATGTTTGGATGAATGCACGGTGTGTTGCTCACTTATTGAGAGAGACAGCCAGACTGACTCACGCACGTGGCATGGCAGGTGGACGCATCGAATATGGCTGATTTCCGAGTTGCCGGCCGAAATCCAGGATAGAATTTTGGTCAAAAAAGCGGCCGAAATCCGATTTGGCCGATATCCGGGGGTCCACTGTACTTAAGATGTTTGTTTATAATGGCTTGACAAAGCTTCTAGAGAGCAAAACATTGCCACAATAAAATGTCGCATTAGTTGAGCTTTTGTCCTTTTGCCTAAAATAATTTTCTTGTTTGCTCATGATTATTTTTCCTATCTTGATTTAAGTATTTTGGCTGTTTATTTTTCTAGTACCATTTTGTTTGCAAAATGTAAGAGATCATTATCATGTATATCAGCCTGGTTGACCAGGCAAGCACCACACAAGCCTGGCCCATGGCTGGGCTTCTGGTGGTAGAAAAACTCAGAACACATCAAAGGTGACATACAAAGGTAGTTGTTGCTGTTTACAGTTGCTTTGTTAGTTTAGCAATCATTTAGTGGCTTGGATTCTTTATTTTTTAATATGCAGTACTGTGTTATTTTCCATTTTTTGTTTTAGTTCTTCATCCTTTCTTGAAAATACCAGATTTAGTGTTGATGGTATTGGTTTTGTCTTTTCTTTCTTGAGACAATTCTGTAATGTACAGATCTCTTAAAAAAAAAAAAAATATTGGAATCACTCAATGACTTCGTTTATAGTTCCTTTAGTGTATTGTGCAGCCCTTATACGTATATTGTCAAATTATTCTCTCCGCTGCTTTGTTAAATGGTGGGTTGGAGGGCATTTTTTATAGTTTTTCTTTATTTTGGATTTCTGGCATTAAAAGAATTGCTAGTATTTTTATCTTTTCTGTAAGTGTACTTTTTTTTTATCAATATTGTTAATCATCATTGAATTATTATTGAATAGATCTTCCCTAGTTATGTTACTGTAGCTTTCTTGTTTCTTTAAATACCTGACTTTCTTTAGTAATTCTTCCAAATTCTATACCTTAGGCTTTGTCTGATCCACAAATTAAAAAAATATAATTAGCAGATAGGATATATTTAATGTTTCCTAGATATTATATTTTATTGGTTGGAAGCCAAAAGGCTAACAAATAGGATAATACAAAAAACTGATATCGAAGAAAACCTTTATTATTACATCAGAGATACACAGTAGTGACAAGTTGGTAAATTAGACACGTGCAACACCTTGTCTTTATTTTAAAACTTTTTGCTAACCAATGGCTTTTAAAATTTTCCACATACCTAATTTGTCAAAGCTTGTTACACAATTTTGCTCAGTGATGACTTAGAAAAGCTCATCATTGAGCAAGATATGTAACACATTCTTGCTTTTCTATAAGTGTCTTTGTGCTTCCCAGGTATTCTGTTGGTAGGAAATGCAAAGTTGACCAGGTTGAAATTACTACTTGGAAAGAGATGTTAAAAATCTTTCATTGCAGGCATAGAAACACTTAAAAAATATTGTTCAGTAGGTACTGTGATTTCAAAAAGATATGCAGTATTCAATGAGGTTGTAAGTTAAATTAATTGAAATGTGGGGATACCATATATTTAATATTAGAACATTGGTAATGCTGGTGGTCTAAGACTATTATATAACTTATTAGTAAATGCCAGAAATATTGTTGATACTTTGATCCATAAATTTGAAGTAGATATTAAGTTTTGAAATTTTTTTTGTTTAGGGTTTTGTAGCTGTTGAATAATGAATCGGCAGTCATCAACACCCTGGTTGTTCAAGGAATTTTCTGTAAAACCAGAGGCAATAATATAATTTGACCTCTTGAATTAAAATGGATCTACATTAGAGTATCATTTGAACCCCTGCATCTAATTAATATGTACATACTGTACACTATAATTTCATTATTATAATTGTTTTTTGTCTTTTACAGGTCCTTGGCTGAGTGGAAGCCTCTCAGTCCAATAATGATCATGTCAGACATGGCAGGTCCTGGACTTCAGGTATTGTGATAAAAACAGTGCCTACCATTATGGCAGATTATTCTTCACCACCACTTCAGGATGGAGGAGAATTGGGACAGATGGCATCAACAACCTCAGCTTCAGGCCGCTTGCTGCAAAGTGACTGCAATGTGCCAGATTCACTGGTATCAGCAGCCTCACCTTCAGGCCACTTGTTGCAAATGGAGTGCAAAGGGCCAGATCCACTTGTATCAGCAGCCACACATTCAGGTCATATATTGCAAACAGAGTGCAGAGTGGCAGATCCACTTGTATCAGCAGCCACACCTTCAGGCCACTTGTTGCACATGGAGTGCGATGTGCCGGATCCACTTGTGTCAGCAACCTCTCCTTCAGGCCACTTGTTACAAATGGAGTGTGATGTTCCAGATCCACTTGTATCGCCAACCTCACCTGCAGACCATGTGTTGCAAACAGAGTGCAAAGTTCCAGATCCGCTTGTATCCGCAGCCTCACCTTCAGGGCACTTACTGCAGCTGGAGTGCAATGTGCCAGATCCACTTGTATCAGCAGCCTCATCTTCAGGCCACTTGTTGCAAATGGAATGCGACATGCCAGATCCACTTGTATCAGCAGCCTCACCTTCAGCTCACTTGTTGCAAATGGAGTGCAGTGTGCCAGATCCTGTGGTATCCTGTCATGAGTTTCCAAATCAAGGACCAGCACTGCCAAAAGACTTGCAGGAGCAAGGACCAGTGCTCCCCAAAGACCTTGGAGAGCAAGAGGAGCAAACACTGCCAAAAGGTAAACCGAAACATGGACCAACATTATCTCTTCAGACACCTGTTGCAAGTGCTATTCATACCATGTCTCTTTTACAACCTGATGATCTCTTGGTGTCTGAAATTTCCAGCAGACTTACAACTGAGGTAGCTTCATTTGGTTTAGAAAGAACATCTGTAGGTGAAGATGCACAAGCTACCAAATCCTTTCCTTTGGATGAGGCCTTGGGAAAGGCTTCAGACCCTCTTGAACTGCATTTACCTTTGACTTCAGATACTTCTGAAAAAACATTTGTTGGTAGTGAATTATGCAAGAAAATTCTGTCTTCTGTGACTGAAACATCAGAGGTGCCAGGTAGATCTTCAGCAGAGACTGATAAGTCAACAGATCCTATAGCAGCCACAACTGAAAAACTGGGTTCTGTTGTTGGTGCTACTTCACATGAAAAGTCGATTGGAATTGCAGGCAGTGAATTGTCAGTTAGTGTGGCAAAGTGTGTAAGTGTAGTTTCAGCTCAAACTGATAAACCACTTGTTGGAGCTAAATCATCTGAAGAGTATCCATCAGACAGTTCCTTACTCTCAGAACAAACACCATCTAATGTGGTGGGCCAATTGCAGAAATCATCTGCAATTGATTGGGTCTCAACTCAGCCATGTCTCACATTAGATACTGTTGAAGATTCTCATTTATTAAAACCCTTCTCTCTATCAGAAGATGAATTAGTTTCGCCTCTAGATTCAATGAAAAAGTCAACATCACAGCCTGTTGCATCATCAGACCAATCAACACTGCCCCCTGTCTCAAAAGATGTTATATCCCCTCTTCCTTCAACCAAAAATTCTTCATCTGTTATTACTGTTGACAAAAAGTTGCCATGTTCTTCAAGTCAGTCTTCAGAAAATGATAAAAGCACATCTGTGTTACCTTTGCAGAAGGATGAATTGCCTCCAGGTGTTTCAGGCTCAAGTGGCAGCCAGGATATCCAAGAGTGCTTCCAAGTTAGAAGCAAAAGTCATGATAACACATGTGACACAGAGAATGGTTGTGAATTAAATTTAGGAGCAGATGTCAGCTCAGAAGATAAGATTGTAAGTGAAGGACTCTCATGTATGAACAGAATGTCAGAGGAATCAGAAGTTGTGAATAGTGAACAAGAAATGCAAGCTGATGAACCAGGTGAATGTTGGAATGATGTGGACTCTTCTCGAGAAGCTGCAGCCAGTGGTACACTGCCCTTAATAGTTGATACTCACACTTTAAGTCAAGCTGATGATGAACATTCATCTGTCATTACAAACAGTGTAGCACATAGTAATTTAATATCTTCATCAGTATTATCTTCTCCACAGTCAGGTGCTTCAAATGTTGATACTGTGCCATTACTGGAAACAGAGCCTCTTCAGCCAGTTACTATTGGCAGTAGCTTACAGCCTTTAGAAGAGGTTCAGGAAGCCTCTGTGCTGGATGATCCGTCCTTTGCAGCTGATCTGGCTTTAATAGACAGCAGTGCAGATGAAGCAGACAGTATTGGGGGTTTAGTGATTAACAGTGTAATTGGTGCAGCTGATGGAGTAGTTGATTTTCATCCTGATGAGGAAATGGAAACAGACAGGGAGTTGACTGATATTAGTGCTTCTGCACCACAAATAGTGGAAGGAAGCTGTGATAATGACTCTAGTGATGAAACTGGACCTAGTGCCAAGAGGATGAGATTTGAAAATGGAATTAGTGATTCGGAGGATAAAGTGCAGGGTACAAAGAAAGTTATTATTAAAGTCACACCAGTGAAGAATGGACATGGACTTTGGGATGCTCATAAACTTCAAGAAATATTGCTAGCTAAGGGTACCATTTTGTTACGACTCCATGCATCAACAGATAGTTATGAAATGTTTGAACCTGATAAGGATGAGAAAGAGGTTGATTTTACTGGCATTATAGCTGAGGCCAAAGATGAAGAGCATGACCATATTCTTGGTCTTGCTAACCTGGAGCCTGATGCTGATGTGTATGATCCTCTTGCAATAGGTGCAACACATGCTAGTGAGCATGCCTCTCCACCGCATTATAACAGACCTTTCCCCCACTCTAGAGGTCGTTCCACTGCACTTCAGCCAGCTATGTCAAGACCAGGATTCAGGCACCTACAATCTCCTCCACATGTAAGAAAAAAAATGTAGTTTTTTAGTAGTTTAGTGCTTTGGTTCTTGACATGATTAATAATTACTGTATATTTTTATATGAATTGTTTTAATGTCATTGAAAATTTGAAATGTTGTTGTGGAAATTTGTTAGTTATTGGTGTATAAACATAGAACTACGAAACTAAACATGAAAGAGTGCTTTTGTTATATCTACACATTTGGTGTTTGTTATACTTGAAATGATTTCCTTTGCACTAATTTTGGAATACGTACTATTAATTCTGTTCTGTCTGCTACATATAAAACAGCTTTTGCTAACAAACTGAAATCTGTTTAGTACATTACACATTTCCTCCAATTTGGTGATTTTGCAGTTCTTTGTATTTTGTCATAAACATTTATAAATGAATAAAAGATTTGGTATCTTCCTCTTGTCAACTATTTTTTTAAAAAATTACTTTTTCTTTTTTTTTCCTCCATCCTTATGTTTGTGTATTGATTTCTTGCTTGTTTATATCTGGTAAATCACTGAACCTACCTGCTTCCTGTATTTACTCTAAGCCCTTTCTTTATTATTCATAGCATAGCTCTCCAGCACCTTCCATTAAACCAATCTTTAATATTTATTATTTATACCCCTTTTTGGAATAAACCATTTAGTTCCAGTTTTATAAATAATACAGAACTCTTTTGTACATCATATCTGTTTCTTGTAATATTATGTATCCATAGTTTCTGTATTTTCTTTTCTTAGTGTCTAGTCATTCCTGTTTTTTTTTTTCTCCTAAGTTATATTTAACAGCATGTTATTTCCATTAGATAATGATCACTATTCCCAAGTGGATTTAGATGGTTTATATTGAAAATTTCTACCTTTGTTCTGGCAAATGTGAGGTCAAAGATTGATGGTGTGTTGCCTTCTCTCACTTGTCACTTTTTTTTTTATACTATATGCCTAGAAATATTTCATTTAAAGGAATGCGTTGACCATTTATGCATTTACAGTTTCGGCCTTCTAGGTTGCCCAGTTTCAAAATGAAAATTTTTATTACTGGTAATATAATGCAGTACTGTTTACAATTATTTTAAGAATAAATGACATGCTATATACAGATTTAAAGGAAATCCCCTGATTATGCAGAGTACTTTGGGCACCTAAAAACTAGGTTAAAACTGTATACAAGACAGTTTTTTATTTTGTTTTATAATTTAATCTTTTATGGAAATGGTGAAATTTTGGTTATAACTTGTAGTATAGACATTAAATTTGAGTTGATATGGGTAAATAGGCTGCAGTTGATATATTTGATATCTTTGTAGTTGTAGTCTTCTGTTACAATAATTTTCTTAATGTTCCTTTTTCAGCAATAATTCTCTTTTACTCTTATGTAATCCCCATGTACCTTGCCAGATTCCTCATTTACTGGGGTTTCTATGAATTAACCATCATAATTTTGTCATCTTTATTTTGGATTTCTGCCGCTAAAATTACAGCATTATTTTGTGTGCATTTTAATTTTTGGAGCTTGTTTTGTTCTTTATCACTATTGCCAATATCCTGTCTTTCTTCTCTTCTCTTCATGCTGAGTAGGTTCCATCATATATATATAGTGGTACTTTGACTTACGAGTTTAATTCATTCCGTGACCCAGCTCATAACGCATATATCAAATCCATTTCCTTCATTGAAATTAACTGAAATGCCATTAATCCATTCCAATTGAATTCCTGGCTCTCAGGAGGCAGGAGAAAACACTTAAATATAATGCTAATATCAACTTTATGGCTTACTTATCTATCATAGTTGATCTGATATGACATAATAAACAATACAAATAACATAGAGCATCCCAGGACTTTCAGCAGGCATGCGTGAGCGTGTTTGATAGGAGTGAATGGAGACAAATGGTTTTTTAATACTTGACGTGCTGTTGGAGTGTGAGCAAAGTAACATTTATGAAGGGGTTCAGGGAAACAGGCAGGCCGGACTTGAGTCCTGGAGATGGGAAGTACAGTGCCTGCACTCTGAAGGAGGGGTGTTAATGTTGCAGTTTAAAAACTGTAGTGTAAAGCACCCTTCTGGCAAGACAGTGATAGAGTGAATGATGGTGAAAGTTTTTCTTTTTCGGGCCACCCTGCCTTGGTGGGAATCGGCTAGTGTGATAAAAAAAAAATAACATAGAAACATGATATATACTCTAGAATGAATAAAGTGTGTCATTACGTGACGAGTGGTGGCAGCCACTCCCGAGGTAAAAATAATTATCGCTCTGACCATATCATCCCATTCTTGCCCTTCTGAGGTCTTATTATAAGAGAAAACAGTGTTTGTGAGGCTAACTACACTAGATCATTAGTTTCATAAGGAAAACACTGAAACAAAAGTGATTTTCTTGGAATTTTTTTTTTTCCTGAGTCAGGAGACTGGCCTACATTTTGGGTGAATATCTCAGAAGTAAATCAGCATAAATGCCTCGCGAGAAGGCACGAAGTATATACTACGCTTGTACTGCCTCTCTAAGTCTACTACACGCACCCCTCGCTCGTGTTTTTCTATGATTTCATGCCTTAATTCAATGGACATCATCCTGTTCTCAGCACTGTCCTTTGCACTTTCTTAGGGCCCATGGTTAGAAAAAAGAAATTTGGCAAACTGACCACAAAACGCAAGCACAACACAAGAGAGATTCTTCCACGGTGAGGTAACCATGTGCATTGTTGTGGTTCTCACTGTGCCGACTAGTGGTGGCGTATCTGAAGCTCGCTCGTAACTAGGATTTTGGTTCGCAATTCAAAGCAAAAAGTCTACCGAGTGACAGCTTGTAACTCGGAAAACTTGTACGTTGGGGCACTCATAAGTCAAGGTACCACTGTATGTTTCAAATGTGGTTCGCATTTTAAATTATATATAGTTGCAGTTAGACAATATCAGATTTCTCGTGTATAATGTCAATTAGCTCTTGTTTTGAAATTACACTACTGTACTCCATCTGTGTAGTACAGTATATATTAAATTCTTACAAATACACTTATCTTAATAATAGCCTTTTTATTTGAATTTATTTTAATTTGGTTATTAAAACTCCTGTGCTTGTTTCTTGGAGAAATCCTTTGACAGGTTGGCATGGCCTCGTTGCTCTAAAAAACTTCTCTCTACTCCTTATCCTCATATTATTGTTAATAATTTTTTTTTTCAATACTTCCTTTTGCTTAACCTGTGTGAATGCTGTTTTTGGTGGCCTGTTTTTATCTTTCTCATACTTTCAGTTCTCCTATATCTCACTATTTAATCTTGAATATTGAGATTCTTTAAGTACAGTAGGGCCCCGCTTTATGGCGTTTCGCCTTACGGCATTCCGCTAATACGGTCATTTCAAATTATAACCAAAACTCGCTATACGGCTCCCCCACCTGACTTTCTAATACGGTCACTGCACCCCACCCTGTTTATTTACATTCTCTGTGAGATCCGTAAGCACTAAGTCTCTCCATTATGTCTGGAAACTCCAATAATAATTATAATAATCAAGGGGGGAGCACTAAACCCGTAAGATTATACAGCGCCTGGGGGGGGGGATGTGGAGAGCATTCAGGCTTAATTCGGGGAACCGGAGTACAGATCCAAATCCCCTAAATCAAGAGCCCCTCACCAACATCAAGGAACCTTCCCTGAGGGGTGGAAACTCCAAAATTTCAAGTGTTCTTAAAAGTTATTTCATATTTTATATATAGTACTCTGATAATTATACTTATGTATACCTGTACCTAAATAAACTTACTGTGCTGGCGTACAGGTTCACATTAAAATCAGTAAGTGTGTCTTATATCTCGAGACGTCAAATTAGTAATGATAATAATAATCACCGAGTCTCATTTAAATGTCGTATATTATGTTAATATACACATTTTCATTAATCCATCTATGATATTTTTTCAAAATTATATAATAAACACAATGCATAACGTATAAAGATGATAAATACACCCACAGTAGAATAAATAAACATAAATATGAGATGTGGTAGCCAGACGACTTGCACAAGTGACGCCATATTAGAAATGATGATAATAATAATCACCGAGTCTCATTAAATGTCGTATATTACGTTAATACGTATACACATTTTCATTAATCCATCCATGATATTTTTTTCA
Organism: Cherax quadricarinatus; assembly: GCF_038502225.1. Lineage (NCBI taxonomy): Eukaryota > Metazoa > Arthropoda > Malacostraca > Decapoda > Parastacidae > Cherax > Cherax quadricarinatus. The sequence continues at coordinate 16,850,267 of NC_091371.1, read as the reverse complement.
AAATTATAAACGTGATACATAACATATAAAGATGATAAATACACCCCACAATAGAATAAATAAACATAAATATGAGATGTCATAGCCAGATAACTTGTACAAGTGACGGCAAGAATAACATTTTCTCTAGTCTAACATGAGAAAATGTGTTACTGGGGGTAACTGTAGAAATTTATTCCTTTCGTATGTATGTAAGTTTATTCAGGTATACACAAATAGTTACATAGATTATCATACATAACAGCATATGTGTAGAGAACCTAGGATAACCCAAAAAAGTCAGAGTGACTTATTTCCACTGCCTTCACTCAGAGCATCATTTCTTCTAAAAATGGTGTTACATGAGAATGGGAGTGTTCTTCTTTATTTATTCTACCGTATCAATGTAGAGACAACTTGTACACGATGTAACTTGTACACAAACCAGACGTGTACACTTTGCTTGTTTACAAAACTTACGTTCGCCTGGTTTGATTACATAACTCTGCGCCTGTCCTCTCTCATTTATTCGTTTTATCTCGTTTACTCACGTCTGACCCTACATTGAGGCTACAAATATTTTAAGGTAAGGAATGACTGAACTGTATATGCATTTTATCACTCTGGGAGGCTTAAATATCATAGAATAGTATGTGTGGGTGGAATGGCCTGGAATGGTAGCCTGGCTGACTACCATACATACCACACTTGATTTCTTACAATAAATACTACTCATCTCACCCTAGATTAAGACTACAAATATTTTAAGGTAAGCAATGAGTAAACTGTCTATGCATTTTATCGCTCTGGGATGCTTAAATGTAATAGAATATTATGTGTAGGTGGGGTGGCCTGGTATGGTAGCCCGGCTGACTACCATACATACCACACTTGATTTCTTACAATAAATACTACTTGTACCACCCTAGATTAAGACTATAAATATTTTAAGATAAGTAATGAGTGCACTATGTGTGTATTGTACTTTTTTATTGTTTTTTTGATGCCTAGTTCTATTGCTAACTTGATATATGTTAATGTAAACTTGTTAACTAGTATCTGTATGCATTTTTAAGGGGAAAAAAGGGTGTTCCACTTTACGGCGGTAGCCTGGAACCTAACCTGCCGTATAAGTGGGGCCCTACTGTATTTGATTTCACTAATGTGATTTTCTTCCCATTTGTTCCTCTCTCTTTTTGATTTGATTTCTTTTTCAGCATAGCCAGAAACAATAACAGTCTTTTCTGTATACAATTTCCCCCCCTCTATCTTAGAATTAATTTGCTTTGTATATTCTAGCATAGTGGTCCCAAACCTTTCTGTATGAGTGGGCCATATTAAATGGTAAGATGTGTGATGCGGGTTGCACTGTGAAACAGAAGGTGGATTAACATAGTGACTAGCATGACTTTTTTTTTTTTTTAGCAAGTCGGCCGTCTCTCACCGAGGCAGGGTGACCCAAAAAGAAAGAAAATCCCCAAAAGACATAAGACATACTGAAATGAAATACTCTCATAAACTAAGAGAATGAATCAAATCAGTGTACCTCTTTCTGAAATCCCTCATTTTATTGCCAAAATACTGAAAAAAATATGAAGATCAGTATTAAAAATTAAATCACATTTGAAAAATTATAATCTTAAATATAACAAAGTGCAATTGCAAAATAGTTTATTAATATTTAATCAAAAATAAATTAATGCTATGAATAGATAAGCAGAGCATATTAAAAACTTGTTTGTTTAATGTGACACACAAGGCTACTATGTAGTAGAGATCATTAATACAAGGCTGCAGTTTAGTAGAGATATGATGAGCATAAATTTTAATTTTATGACAGGTTGAATGTTCATGAAACCTTTACCGAAGCTTTGACTAAACAGTTTTCATCATTGAAAACATTTGCTCACTAATGTATGTGCTGCCAAAAACTGTGAACATACCGTACCTGTGGCAAACTTCTTTAGGTTCACAGATGTCACTCTTGCACAAAATTATAGCAGACTACTATTTCTTGTAAATGTCTCATTTAGTATCGTTAACTTGCAAATCAATAATTTCCATCTGAAATATTTCACTTGTAATTTGGTGAAACTTTTATTGGATTATGAAACATTCTTGTCTTCTGCCAATGCTTGTTGAAATAAAAAAATTTTAATGCACTCTTTAGGGGCTTTAGTGCTTTATCTCTCCATAAGAATTTGGACAAGAGCTCTTTACAGCAAGGAAGGTGTGAAAATTACCATAATTGACTTCACAAACATATCTTTCCTTCAGAGGCTTTCACCTCGGTATGCATGTCAGACACCAGTTTTCCTGTACCCTGCCTCCTTTGAATAAAATTATTCAAATGTTCTGTTAGATCACACAAGAAAGCCAAATCTCAAATCCATTCAGGGTCAGAAAATGCTCCTTAACCTCTTCTTTATCAGTGAGAAAAGATGTCAAAAATGCATGACACAGCAAAAAGTTACTTGAGGATCTTTCCTCTGCTTATCTGCCTGACTTCAGCATAGAATATATCTCCATAGTCTGTATGTTTTATGCCATGATGCCTGATAAAATTCATACTTGACAACAACTCTAGTCACTTTTTCTAACTGGATAATCTTAATGTACAAAGCCTGCTGGTGAATAATGCAGTAAAATTACTTGGGTAGTTCAGCTTTCAGTTTTGGTACATTTTCACAGTCTTTGCAACTACACCAGTTTACCTCCAACCATGTTCCTTATACCATCGGTTGTCATACTTCTCAGGCAGTGTGACCTAAAAAGAAGAAACCTATAAAGTTTATTTTCTTTTTACATGTAAAAAGAAAATAAGGAGGAGGGGTGTTAATGTTGCAGTTTTATAACTCTAGTGTAACTATGCCTCTGGCAAGACAGTGATGATGTGAATGATGAGTTTTTTTTTTTTTCAGGCCACCCTGCCTTGGTGGGAAATGGCCAGTGTGTTAATAGAAAAAGAAATAATTTAGTAATTTGTATTATCTGTATTTTTGATATTCAAAACATAAAATTTAGAACCTGGTGAACTGAACATGTAACCTGGATCAATTTGAATTGTCATTTATAACATAAAGAATCAGATTTTATATAATTGGATGGATGGGCAAGTGAAGTACACTAGTGGCAAATCAGTGGGCTGTAACTATTTACATTAAGCTCAGATTTACTTAATATCACTGGTATGTTTACTTAAAAAATATTTTAGTGTTATTAATAGGGGTGTGTTGAAAGAATATTAATAATTTGTTTTATCTTCTAGCCACACTACTATATGAAGCATGAAGTCTTAGGTCTTCCACCACCTCTTGAATTTGAAGAACCTCAGCTGGGAACAGCAGACTGGTCAGGTAGGTCTAATCTTTCAGTGTAAACTTTTATTAATCATTTTCTAAGTTTCCTGATGTTTTCTCCCATCTGTACTCTATTAAATGATCATTTATGTGTTTGTTACTGTAATTTGCCTTCTGTGTTGTGTTTTCTTGCTTTAGTGTTCTGTAGGTTCCTTGTAGACTTTATACTTGCCAGTAATATGTTTAATCTTTTATAGTTTTTTTTTGTGTCTCTTATGGGCTACAAAGTTTCAGGGTTCAGTTTTGCTTAAATATGAGGGGTTTCCTTTTTGTAGTTGCAAGAGCAGGGCTTTGCTCGTGATATCCTGTGTTCAGTGTTTAGCTTGTGTGTTTGTGGTCGTGAAAACTGACAGCTGATTGTTAATCTTATGGGTTCGAACCTGTTTTTGGGGCTATAATGTGTTGACACAATGACCCTATACCAATCAAGTTGACAAAGTGTGGTGTATTGGGCTTCCTTGTGCCTGCCACAGTTCGAGCATTCATATACAGTATGTTCAGTACAGTATATAAAAATGGGTTGCATTTTTGTCACTTGGCTTCTGCTCTAACTTCAGAAAACTTCTTCACATAACCTGAAAATTACCAGTGGTTCATCATGGCAAAATTGATGTTTATATTTTAATTGTAGAATGTAGTCCTCTATTGGTCATTTTTAGAAGCCGCTATTTTGGGTCTCATGTTCTATCTTCTGCAACAACAGCAGAGCTACATCAAATTGACTACTGCATGCTATACACTACTATGCTCCCAGTAATCTCAGGTGTAAATAGTACCACATAAATCTGTCAGATTAGGGAAGTTATAAAAAAAAAATATTTTAACTTTGGTTAATATCTCAAAAGCATTTTGTAGATCACTTTCAGTTTGGCATGTTGGCATTACTTAATATTCTATTTATCCCCAAGGGAAAATTGCCTCCCATATTGATTTTTTTTTTTAATAAGTGAGGGACTACAATTTTTTGTTTGATTGAAGATTTGTTCTGCATGTCTGCAACATGCACAATAAATTTGTCAACCTCAGGAAAATCTCTGAAAGTCGCCACACTGTAATTGTTAATTTTCTTTAGTGTTTTAGACCAACACAAATTGACATAAAAACCTTAAAGTTTTTGTTGATTACTTATTATTTTTTTGTGGGTGGGTGAAAGGGTGTTGTATCGTGTTTGTTGTGTGTGTGTCATGTTTGTGTATGTCGTGTGTGTGTATGTTGTCTTGTGCGTGAGCACTTGCTTATTTTTCATAAATGTTAGTTTTTGTTTTTACTTATTTTACATAAATGTTAGTTTTTTACATATTGTCTGAAAGTCTATTAAAAATGCAGTATTTTTCAAAATATACTTATTGTTAATATATAAAGAAAATGTAACCAAAGCTAAATATTTTATATCCATTTACATTGGGGCTCGAGGCTCTAATGTGTATGCTTACCTCAATTTTTACTTTATAGGCCTTTTTTTTTTTAATAGATTTTCTTATGTGAACAAACATGGCTGTCACATCAGTTAGCTGAAAGTTTAAGCATTACCAAGAGCTGGAGATCATGTCTTCCACACAAAAATAGATAGCTACAGTGAAAGAGGGAGACTGGGGTAGATAAAGGGAATAAGAAAGAAATAGAGACAAAGTGGGGAAATTCAGTAGAGAGGAATGTTTAGTAGTTGTATAGTATACTGTGCTTTGACTATTTGAGTCCGTTGTTTTTTGTTCGAGATATTCTAGCACTGGAGGCAGGGGTAATTGGAAAGCTGTGATACCTCACTTAATATTATACAGTTGGTCCCTGCTTTAGACCCTAATGCATTCCTAAAAATTGTTAGTTTCTCAAGTGTTCAGGACTTTGAACCTATTTTATCCTGAACATCCACATTATAATCAGAGATGTGCTTCTGAACCATAATATTCCATATCTAATTTAACAATGAAATTAAAAATATTGTATACTACCAAGGTGAATCTCTCTTCCTGCCTCTTTCTCTCCCTCCTATTCTTTCTCTTACTCCTTTACCTACCTCCCACTCTCCAATGTACTCCATCTCACCCATTGAATTTGACACCACTACATATACTCTTCACCCTCTTCACTGATGAAAGTGAGGGTATAATTTGTATGGGCATATGGTGCGAGGAAAGTCATCACAGAATATCCATGCTTGTGAATAGCAAGTAAAGATGATGTTTTGGTTCAACGTGAACCATTGTGAAAGTAATTGCATTCAATGGTAGGGATGATGGGCAAGTTGTGGCGTAAGTACAGTAAGGTGAGTCGGGGTAGGGAGAGGAAGAAGAGGGTGTTGCCTGTCTTTCCCTATGACCACCAGTCTGGGACTGTGGCATCATCCTGTCTCTCTGGCATCCTGACCATATCCCCTTCCTCAATCCCTTGCCTGCCAACCACTGACAGGTACTAGATGTGGGTAACTGTGCCAGTAAACTTCATAATGTAAGTAATAACTAAAGTTCTTTACCACTCTTCTTCCAAACATACATAAAATGAACATACACACATCAGTTGTCTTTTAGCATGAAGGGTCTGGCAGGTTTTCATTCAGTGGACCCAGTCTGCTGCATTGGGCATTTGTACTGTTACGATCGTGTAAAATAAATTTTTTTGGGATCAGTGGACAGTCGGGTCTATTGGATACCCCCACTTCCTTATTAGTATGTTATATCAAGGTTCACTTATGGTTGACTCATTTAACACAGTAGTTACATTCCTTAAAATGGCATGTAAATGAAACTGTGTAAAATGAACTGAAGAATTTTTGGGAAAGATAGGGTTATGTACCTGGGCCCCCTGCACCCCCATCCCTAAAATGCCAAACAATTATTTTTTAATAATTAAATGAAATAAAAATTTATTTTATTTTGTATGAGACTTTCAAAGAAGTTAGAGTACTAATGCATGCCAGTTGATTGTGATTTAGATGGTTATCTTAGGATAATACAGATATAATTTGGTATGGTTGCAGGTTCAGAAGAAAGCTGGTAATTATTCAATGCATTTTGGGCAAACTAATCATAAGGCTTACATAGAGTATCAGTACAGCTCGAGTAATCCATGACAGTAACAAGTACAATCGAACAGGTTGCAAATGACAGTTTGGTCAATTACAAATAAATTATAGCAGTTCAATGACCTGCATTTTGTAGAGTGGTTGAATTGAAATGGTAAAATCAGAACATGAGAATTTTTAGAATTAATGGATATAATCTTTACTTGAGATTTAATAGGTATTTTTTAGTAATGTTAGTAAAGAAGTTGTCATTTTTGGGGCCTTTAATTTTCATTGAATTTTTGAATGGGTTGAGCCATTAATGTGGAATGTCAGAGGTACTTTTTACTTGTATTGTGTTCTGCTGCAGCTCTTCAGATAGAATTGAAGCTCTGGGTTCATGTGTGCATCAACTGTTCTGCAGACATAGGGTGCACAGTAGAAAATGTGAATATTTTGTGTTAAGCAAATTTAAACTTGTAATAATGTTGGAAGAATTACTGACAATATGTCAGGTAAAAGGACACAAGTGCAACTGATGTGTTATTTTATTGTGCCACATTAAAATGTTGCAATAGTTGCACTTGTGTCCTTTTACCTAACAAATTTAAACTTGAATGAAGGGGTGTGTATTACTGGAGTCTGAATGAGTAATTATTTTGATAGCTGATTTTTACTGACCAATAACAGATTTAAAATATTAGCTATTGTTGATCCTCATGCAAAGAGGCCATAGGTTGAATATGGATAGATTAGAGAGTCGTGCAAAGTGAGCAGAGATGCATGGAGGACATGATATCCTATTTTTGAGAGTCACTCACTCACTCTCTCTCTCTCTCTCTCTCTCTCTCTCTCTCTCTCTCTCTCTCTCTTTTTCTCTCTCTTTTTCTCTCTTTTTCTCTCTCTTTTTCTCTCTCTCTCTTTTTCTCTCTCTCTCTTTTTCTCTCTCTCTTTTTCTCTCTTTTTCTCTCTTTTTCTCTCTTTTTCTCTCTCTTTTTCTCTCTCTCTCTCTTTTTCTCTCTCTCTCTCTTTTTCTCTCTCTTTTTCTCTCTCTCTCTCTCTCTTTTTCTCTCTCTTTTTCTCTCTCTTTTTCTCTCTCTCTTTTTCTCTCTTTTTCTCTCTTTTTCTCTCTCTCTTTTTCTCTCTCTCTTTTTCTCTCTCTTTTTCTCTCTCTTTTTCTCTCTCTCTTTCTCTCTTTTTCTCTCTCTCTTTTTCTCTCTCTTTTTCTCTCTCTCTCTCTCTTTTTCTCTCTTATAAAAATGTGTATGCATGCGTGTGCCTGCCACCCGCCCTGTCCAGGTATATGCCCAAGCATTTACTCTCGTCTTGCCTAGTGATTGTTGTAGCATTTATCTTCAAGTGAACATTTTTTACTTTACCAAACACATAGAAGGTGTCAGTATTGAGTATGAGTTTGTAGTTGTGATCCATGAAGATTTTAAAGCAAGTTTGGCATTTACCCTGTTAAGTGCTGTCAGATTTGCATATGAAATGACAAAAAATTATCATCTGCAAACACAGTTGGTTTGAGTCCCTGTGAAGCATTAGAAAAATCATTGATGAAGATAAGGAACAGAAGATGGCCGAGGACACTAGCTTGTGGAACTTCCATGTTGATTGATCAGGTTGCTTAGGAACATCTGTTAGTGGTCATGTGTTTGTGTCTCTTACTTGGGGTAATATTTCATGTATGAGAGAACATGTCCTCTGATTCCATAATGTTCTAATTTAAGCAGAGAATGTTGAAGGCTTTTTTTTTTAGATCGATAAAGAAGCCCATTGAATATTCATTATTTTCAAGAGAGTTGTGGATTGAGCTGAGCCTTTTCATTATTGCATCATGGGTACTCCATCCCTGTCTGAAGTCAAGCTGACATGGGTTGAGAATTTTAAGTTTCATAATTCTAAAAAACACTAATGTTACTGTAGTTGGATGTAGTGAGGCATACATAATTAAAATACGATATTGTAGCAACAAAGGCTACATGAATTTAATTTTTCTTACCTTAAATTCTGGTTGCTGATGTATGTAGATGATCCTGAAAGGTGTGGAGAGGGATGGAGTAGTGTTACTGGGCTGAGGTGGATGGTTGTGGAATGAGGTGCATGGCTGATGTTCTTGGACTGATATTGGTGCAAAGTTGTCATTAAATGATGGTTGTGCTGGAGTGCTCAGGTATTCTTTAATGCATATCAGGTGTGTTTTACCCTGCAGTACCTTTATGCATCTGATAGTAAGACATCCAGCTCCACTTTGGAGCAGTGATATGTACCCAGTTCGCTGTATCATAAGTTATCTGATGCTGTACCCTGACAGACTTACTGATACCTTTGAAGAGCTTCTATGCCAGGTGGATAAACCATCTCCCATTGGCTGATGTTAAATGTATAAGCTTCACCCTTATTAGGTATTTCCTGAAAGGGTATATCTATAGTGATTTTTGTTTTATTCCTTCAATAACTTGAAAGTGTATTCTGATTAGCTTTAAACCTGTGTATGTTAGTAGGTTGGTAAGCACCAACCACCTGGGAAAGTACTACCATCCAACAGTGTGAGTGAAGCAAAAGCCAGTTAAATGCTTTGCACTCTGGCAAGAATTCTTGTCTTATGTTTTTTGGTTTCGTTAACATGTAAGATGGCCATATTTAATACAGTGTAGTTTTTCACTTTACTTTCCTGTGCATTTCTTAATAGTTATTATTTCTGTAGGGGACCTAGTCCAAGACTAGGCATTGGGGACTAGGCATTTGGACTTACAAAGTGCAGATTGTTATTGGTTGTGTAGGGGCCAATTTGCCAATTTTATAAATAAAAATTACCTAGCAATTTCTTTGAGATGAGAATAACTGTCTTGATAGGATTAAAGATTTCACTGCTGATGTATCATACATAGAAGAATGGCCAGTTTGTTGTTGGATTGTTTAGGTGCCAATTTGCCAGTTGGACTGAAAACATCGACTCCAGGCTGAGGGACTGATTACCTCAAACTACTCACCTTCCACCTTTTTCTTCATTGGACTGAAGAAGCCACTGGCTGGTGAAATGTTTCCAGAATAAAGATACGCACTGAAACATTGTCATAAGTTTCTTTCTCCTCTTTCTCTTATGTGTGGGTTATTTGTGTACTCCAGTCACAGTATTGTGCCTTTTTGTTCTTTAAAGATACCCAAATGTTGCACAAATGTCTCATTTATTAGCTTGGAAAGTGTTGATGTATATCTCTTTGCTAGTTCTTTAGGTATTAAGTTCAATTTTATGGTGTTCTTAGTTATTCTTTGTCAATGGATTGAGAATTCTGTTAGCCATGGGCAATTGTTTAATCTCTCTGTTTGACCTACTTGGTTTAGAAAACAGTGTTCACCGTAAAGACTTCAATATTTTTAGGAATAAGGGGACATATGAGTTAATGACTTGGTCATTGTTAAATTCTGTATGTTATGATAAAGTAATTCACTAATGCCTGAATGAGATTTTATTAGTTTTGCTTGGAATTTTGTTATATTGGTGTCTGAGTAGGTAGGGTAATTGATCAGTTGTATTATTGGTTATAATACAGTGGACCCTCGGCTAACGCCTTTAATCCGTTCCAGAGAGCTAGCCTTTAACCGATTTAGCCTTTAACCGAATTAATTTTCCCCATAAGAAATAATGGAAATCCAATTAATCCGTTCCGGACACCCAAAGTTATTAAACAAAATAATTTTTTTTTACATGAAATATGCATTTTCCTACACAGAAAACAATTATACATGCACAATAAAACAATAACATCACACTTACCCTTTTTGTGGACTTGTTGATGAGTGATGAGACGGTAGGAGGCAGAGGATGCAGGTGTTGTATTGTTAGGAAGGGGAATCCCCTTCCATAAAGACTTCAGGTAAAAAGTTCTTTTCTGGGGTTACCTCCCTACTTTGTTTTTTAATGCCACTAGGACCAGCTTGAGAGTCACTGGATCCCTGTCGCGCAAAATATCTGTCCAGAGAGCTCTGTTTCTCACGTCCTTTTAAGATTTCCCTAAAATGGGCCACAAGAGTATCATTGTACAAGTTGCCAATACGGCTTGCAACAGCTGTGTCACGATAATATTCATCCATAAATTCTTTCAACTTTGTAACCATTGTACACATTTCCTTAATCTTTGACAAAAGGCAACTTCCTCCATCTCTCTTCCTCCTCCTCTGGAGGAAATCCCTGAGCTGTGGTCTGTTGCTGTTGCATCTGAAGCTCTTGCAGCTCTGTAGTGGTTAGCTATTCATCGTCGTCCTTCACCAATGCTTCCACATCCTCGCCACTAACCTCCAACCCCATGGACTTCCCCAATGCCACAATAGATTCCACAACTGGCATAGGCTCCCTAGGGTCAGCCCCAAACCCTTCTAAATCCTTCTTGTACACATTCTTGCCACAGTTTTCTCCAAGCAGAGTTCAAAGTCCTGCAAGTCACTCCCTCCCAAGTCTTACCTATAAGGTTTATGCAACTGAGGATACTGAAGTGATCTTTCCAGAACTCTCTTAGGGTCAGTTCAGTGTCTGAGGTCACTTCAAAGCACTTTTGAAACTGCTTTGGTGTACAGTTTTTTGAAATTTGAAATTACCTGCTGATCCATGGGCTGGAGGAGAGGAGTAGTATTAGGAGGCAAAAACTTCACTTTGATGAAGGTCAGCTCCCCCACAATTTGCTCTTGCAAGTCGTGAGGATGAGCAGGAGCATTGTCCATTACCATGAGGCACTTGAGTTCCAATTTATTTTCCAGGAGGTACTGTTTCACAGTGGGGCCAAACACGTCATAGAACCAGTCAATAAACATGTCTCTAGTGACCCACGCCTTACTGTTTGCTTTCCACATCACACAATTTAGTCTTGACGATATTGTTTTTCTTGAACACTCGAGGAGTTTCTGAGTGATACACAAGTAAAGACTTCACTTTGCAATCCCCACTAGCATTATTACACAACATTAGAGTTAGCCTGTCTTTCGTAGGCTTGTGTCCTGGGAGTGCCTTTTCCTCCTGAGTAATGTAGGTTCTGTATGGCATTTTCTTCCAAAACAGGCCTGTTTCGTCACATTTAAACACTTGTTGGGGTTTTAATTTTTCAGTGTCTATGTACTCCTTAAAATCCTGCACATATTTTTCAGCCGCTTTTTTGTCAGAACTGGTAGCCTCACCATGCCTTATCACACTGTGTATGCCACTACGATTCTTAAATCTCTCAAACCAGCCTTTGCTGGCCTTAAATTCATCAGCAGCAGCACTATTTGGAGGCATTTTCTTAATGAGATCGTTTTGCAACTGCCTTGCCTTTTCACATATTATTGACTGAGAAATACTATCTCCTGATAATTGTTTCTCATTTATCCACACCAACAAGTCTCTCCACATCTTCAAGGATTTGTGATCTCTGTTTTGTAAGCGCACTTGCACCTTTTGCAACAACAGCTTCCTTGATTGCCTTTTTGTTGTGCAAGATAGTAGTGATGGTTGAATGGGGTTTGTTGTATAACTTTTCCAACTCCGAGATATTCACTCCACTCTCGTACTTTTCTATAATCTCCTTTTTTAATTCGATAGTACACCTTACCCTTTTTACCACAGGGTTGGCACTGGAAGCTTTCTTTGGGCCCATGGTGGCTTTAGCAGTTACAAGCACTAAAAACAATGGAATAATACAAAACATATCGCATGCACGTGTGGAATCCTCCTCACTGGCTTCTAAACAATGGCACACTGGCTTGTACACAGGGTGAGTGGCTGGATCCGCTCAGGGTGCCGTGTGGACATGTTCGGGACGAAAGCTCCTGACCGAGTTTTTAGGTGTTATCTGAGCCAATTTTTTTACGCCAAAGTGAGGCGTTAGCCGATTTTGGCATTAGCTGATGCAGGCATTAGCCGAGGGTCCACTGTACCTACTTTTAGAGAAGTTACTTTACAGTGGTAGTATATTTATTCAGATGTGTTAAGTGAAGATGCTGTTGTTTCAGTAATTCTTGCACATTTGGTAATTGATGGAATCCATAAGAGATTTTACATGCTTTGGAAACCATCCATTTGCGAGTCTTCTTCTTGAATGAGGTTGGTGTTGAGTGTCAAACAATTATTATGTGATGCTTATTTAGTTTGTTTATGGTTAGGACTTTAAAGATTATCACCAAAGCTGGTGGTGTTGGTATGTGGTTGTCTGTAGGCAGCTACTTTTGTGATGGAAGGCTTATGTTTTTGGTTATAGATTATGAAATATATCTTTGGTTATAGATTATGCAAATATGCATTCCCCAAAATCATCTCTGGTATGTGTTGAGTTAACACATTGCATCTTGTGTAGTAAATTTCAGGTTCATCTTCTTTGATCAGGTTTGTAGTTATGTATTGCTATGTACTCAGGTCAGATATCTCGTATTATGTTTCAGCCAGGTATCTGTAAATAATAATTAAAGTCAGGTTTGTATTTAGTCACTAAGGATGCACTGATGTCATCACAATACTTGTGCTTTGAGATCTGGAACTGTAATTAAATAGTAGGATATTCTTGGTGTTGCCAGCCCATTGCTCCCCTGCCTGGTAGTTGCCTCTTATGACACACTTGGCTTGTGGAAGAAAGGTTCTTTTCCACTTACCCATGGAGATGAAAGGAAATAGATAAGAAGAACTATTTAGAAAAATAGAAGTAAATTAAGATCAGTGTGTATACATATACGTGTACATGTGTATGTAGTGTGACCTAAGTGTAAATCTTGCATGTTCATGAGACTGAAAGAAAAGAAAACTAGCAATCCTATCGTTGTGTAAAACAATTACAGGTTTCCGTTTCACATGCATTTGGCAGGACACTAATACCTCCCTGGATGGTTTCTGTCTACCAGTCTGCTACCAAGTATATGTATAGCAGTTTTAAGTAAAAAAAAAAAAAAAAGGAAGAGTACTAAAAATATAGTACATACAGTGGAATCCCGAATATCGGCCGTAATCCATTCCAGAAGGTCGGCCTAAATCTGAAAAGGCCCAAATTCGAAGCAATATTTCCCATAAGAATTAATATAAATATAATTAATCCATTCTAGACACCCAAAAAATAATAACAAAAAAATATATTTTTGTAAGGTTTAACTATGGTTTTACATAAACAAAACAATGACAATTACATATAAAAGAATATTTAGATCATTATTATATATTTTTATAGAAAAGACTTATTGGCGTATGGAAGATGGGTATTTTTTCACACTTGGGCCGAAACACTTCATGGATCCAGTCAATGAAAATTTGCCTCGTCACCCATGCCTTATGATTATCTTTCCATATCACACAATTTACTCTTGACGACAATGTCTTTCTTGAAAACACCTAGATTTTCAGAGTGATACACCAGTAAAGGCTTCACTTTGAAATCCCCACTAGCGTTAGCACAGAACAAGAGAGTTAGGCTATCCTTTATAGGCTTTTGTCCTGGCAGTGCCTTTTCCTCCTGCATGATGTAGGTTCTCTGGCATTTTCTTCCAAAAGAGGCCTATTTCATCACAATTGAACACTTGTTGGGGGTGAAATCCTTCAGTCTCTACATAAACTTTGAATTCCTGCACAAATTTTTCAGCCGCATGTTTGTCTGAACTTGCGGCCTCACCATGCCTTACAACACTGTGTATGCCACTACGCTTCTTAACTCTGTCAAACCAGCCTCTGCTGGCTTTAAATTTACTAACATCAGCACTAGTTCCAGGCATTTTCTTTACGAGATCCGCATGCAACTGCCTTGCCTTTTCACAAAAGATAATCTCTGAAACACTATCTCCCGCTAACTGTTTTTCGCTGAACCACAACAACAACAACTCCACATATTCCATTGTTTGTGATCTCTTTTTCGTTAACATGTACCCCTTTCACCACATCAGCTTCCTTGATTTGTTCTTTCTTTGCCAGGATAGAAGTGATTGTTGGTTGCAGCTGCCGATAATCAGGGTTCCACTGTAAATACATAATGAACTATAAATATTGTACAGGATAATACCATGAACAGGATATGCAGAAGAACAGGATAATATATGAAGAACATGATAATTAGTGTATTTATGCACAGCTGTGATATACTGACTTATTGCATATAATACATATGACTAGTGTTACCAAGGAAAAGTTAGATCCTGTGTTAAATTGGAGTGAGTAGACAAGTGTTTTTATGGCTTGATGTATGAGCAACTTAACATTTAAGAAGGTCAGGAAAACTGATTAGCCAAACTTAGGTCTTGGAGCTGGGAAGTACAGTAACTACACTGGAGGAAGTATGGGTATGTTGCATTTTGGAGGATTATTTTAGTTATGATGGTTGTGCACATCTGACAAGACAACTATTAAATGAATGATGGTGAATGTGTTGTTCTTTTGCATCACCTTACCTTGGTGGGAGATAGCTGGTATGTTAAAAAATAATGAAGAGTAATGTAATGAGAGTTACAACAAATCTAGGTAATGGAAGAATGGTTATCATATCAGATTGGAGGGGGGGAGTATGGAGGAAGTATGTGTGTTCAGACATTTGGGAGTGGGTCTGTTGGCAGATGGGTCTATGACAGAAGAGTTCAGTCATAGAATAGAAGAAGGGAAAATGGTGGGAGGTAGTACATTGTGGTTTCCATTCTGGCAAAATGGGGAATGTACCAGTAGAGTGGTACCAACACTGTTGGTACCACTGTATTCTGGTTAGGAAATGTGAGTTTTAAAAGTTACAGCAAGGAGGAGGCTGAAGGAATTGAAGATGTTGTATTTGAGGGTGATGTGTGTTGTGAATGTTATGCAGAGAATTTGGAGTGTGGAAATTAGGTGCAGGGTTACCAAAAGCATAATTCAGGAGGTCTGAGGGGTTGTTAAAGTGGTTGGCCACTTAAGATAGGATAGAACAAAATAGGATGACTAAGTGGATGTATAAATTGGGTGGGAGTAAAGAGGGATATGGATCATCTTAGGAAGGGTTGTAGGGATGGGGTAAAAGAGGCTTTGAGTGCTAGGGGTTTGAACATCCAACAAGCTTGTGTAAGTATGTAAGATTGGAGTGAATGAAGGCTGATAGTCTTCGTGATCTGATGTACTGTTGTAATATGAGCACATTAACATTTATGAGGGGATTCAGGGATAACTGGTTAGCCGGACAAGAGTCCTGGAGGTGGGAAGTATGGTTCATGCATTCTGAAGGAGAGGCGAGGATTTTGCAGTTTGTAGGCCTGTCTGAACTCTGATGTAGGCCTACTTCTGGCAAGACTGCAATTGAATAAGTGATTGTCGGTGTATTTTTTTTTTATCCTGCCTCAGTGGGAGATGCTGAGAGTTTTAAAAAATAGTAGTATTATATAGGGTAATGTACAGTAAAATACAATGAGTAGGATATGTAAATAACAAGGATAATATACAAAGAACAGGATAGTATACTTTATATATATAAAATTAGGTATTGAATATTGAACAAGGTAGTAGTGTAGTGTATTTATATACAACATTATGATACTGTAATAGGTTGCATCAAATACATATGAATAATACCATATAGAAAATAATATTAAATAAAAGTTGGATACTGATTCCTGTGCAACAGATAGGCTAGAAATACATTTGGAACTTTTGCAAGGTACACATTGGTGTTAAGTGGAATTTATGTAATTTATGGTTTTGAATGATTGGTTAGTACTTCAGTAAATGTAAGGACTTTTCCACTCAGTATATCAGGCATGCTAGGTAAGCTAGGAATTTTGGAGTAGCTATTAGTTTCCCATCTTGAATATAACAGTGGCATATTTTACCTAGATTTAGTTTGTGCTCTTATCACAGTGAGCAAAGTGAGTCCTAGCATTTTTTTGATTAGATACTTGTTTGCTGATTTGTTTATTCATCATTGTGGCAGCCTTGATAGGTCTTTTTTATATTTATTGAAAAATTTAATGTTATGGGGTGATGAGACTCCTGCCACTGGGTTGACTATTTTGTATATTTCTCTGACATGTGCAAAGGCAAATTTATTTTTTTATGTATCATGCAGCACAGTGCACAGTTGTTTCCTGGTTCTCCAGAAGGAAAAATAAATGACTCGCTAAGTTGTTGCTTCACATCTGTTTCCTGAATTGCTGCTTTTGTTTGTTTTATGTTAAAATTTTTGAATTGTGTTTGGATTTGTCTTTTAAGATGTTATTAATGCCTTAGTGGTGTGGGCAGCTTCAATTGTTTGCTTATTTGGATATTTTATTTGCTTGGTTTGCTACTGGATCTTGCAACTTGTAGTTATTTTGCAGTGATGATATTGCATCTTCTTGCCTTTTGATAGTAGCTAGAAATTTTTCGTTTGGTACAATCCCCTAAAACTGGGAGATTGTTTTGCTTCATCTTGTGTCAATGCAGTATGCCTGCTTGCTGTACCTTAGGTGGGGTTTGGAGTTACTGTGTCTTGTTTTTGACTTTGATCCAGTTTTCCTCTATCTGCCTCCAATTATATTGCCTGAATGTGGCCATTATGTTTGGGAGGCTTGAATTGAAGAGCTGTAATATCATGCATCTGACAATAAAACAGTGGTGATGGTTGTGGCCATGACTAAAGATGAACTACTCATTTCTCTCAGTCTTCAAGGTTATTTAGTTTGGTTTGCACGGGTTTTAGATCACATTGTGGTGTAAGTGTGGCATTACACCATTTGTGGTGATTTATTTGGGCTGGGGAATTAGTAAATGTGGAGCACTTGTGTGACTCCTGTCAGCATCACCAACAAATTTCAGTAGTACAGTAGGTGCTTTATGTAAAATCTGGTCTATGTAATGAAATATACATGAAAAATAGGGTTAGGTACACAGTACCTCCAAGAAAGCTAAACAAATTTTTTTTTAAGTATTCATTTAATAAAATATAATGGTTCTTGATATCTTACATTGGAGATGTGTTTGCTTGTTAACCTAACATTACCATCTATCATCACCTGCCTAACACCACCCTCCACCATCAGTTACAGCCTGTAATATTTCGTATTGTAGCTGTTACCACTTTCGCAACCTGCCAGTCTGATGAATTGATGAACTGGCAAAGGCTTTTGTGGAGGGAGTAGATTACAGTCTTGCGCTGTCAGTCAGCAGTTTGAGAAAAATAATACGAACAGCACTTCACTGGCTTGAAAGTGAGGGAGATGGGCACCTTTCAATCCACGTATCATTCTATTATGCAGGAGTAACCACATGCCTGTGGCGCATCCAGCAAAATCAGTAGATTCTTGGATGTCACTGCAGCCTAGCTTGGCTGAGTTACAGGTATCTCTGGGAGGTTGCATCAAGCACCACCAGCTGATGTAGACATAAGCAGATGTAAACTTTGCCAGATGAACTGTTGTTATACCTTGTGTCATTGCTTTGGAATATGATAAAATTAATGAATTCAGAGACAGCTCACTTGCAAGTGTTCACGAAATGTCAAGATATATTATCCACAGTGGCATATTACCAACCATTCTGGAAAAATACCCTGACTTTGCTTATTGTAAATAACGCACAACCACTTTAAACTTTTTTTAAATTCGATCATACCTTGCTTAAATATAATGTAATATAAATAATTAAAAAACACATATAAGCTACACTGATATTTTTGTGACATGATTCATGTCTGCATAAATAACTCATTACAATTATAACCATATATAAACATGTAAGTAGTTCAATACCACTGTAACTTGTTTAGCTATCAAAACTTTCCAGCCTAATCCTTGAACCCATTATGGGATTGCAGTCTTTTGACTACTACTGTCACAGGATGGGTATTATTTTTATTATTTTTTATTATCACACTGGCCGATTCCCACCAAGGCAGGGTGGCCCGAAAAAGAAAAACTTTCACCATCATTCACTCCATCACTGTCTTGCCAGAAGGGTGCTTTACACTACAGTTTTTAAACTGCAACATTAACACCCCTCCTTCAGAGTGCAGGCACTGTACTTCCCATCTCCAGGACTCAAGTCCGGCCTGCCGGTTTCCCTGAATCCCTTCATAAATGTTACTTTGCTCACACTCCAACAGCACGTCAAGTATTAAAAACCATTTGTCTCCATTCACTCCTATCAAACACGCTCACGCATGCCTACTGGAAGTCCAAGCCCCTCGCACACAAAACCTCCTTTACCCCCTCCCTCCAACCCTTCCTAGGCCAACCCCTACCCCGCCTTCCTTCCACTACAGACTGATACACTCTTGAAGTCATTCTGTTTCGCTCCATTCTCTCTACATGTCCGAACCACCTCAACAACCCTTCCTCAGCCCTCTGGACAACAGTTTTGGTAATCCCGCACCTCCTCCTAACTTCCAAACTACGAATTCTCTGCATTATATTCACACCACACATTGCCCTCAGACATGACATCTCCACTGCCTCCAGCCTTCTCCTCGCTGCAACATTCATCACCCACGCTTCACACCCATATAAGAGCATTGGTAAAACTATACTCTCATACATTCCCCTCTTTGCCTCCAAGGACAAAGTTCTCCGTCTCCACAGACTCCTAAGTGCACCACTCACTCTTTTTCCCTCATCAATTCTATGATTCACCTCATCTTTCATAGACCCATCCGCTGACACGTCCACTCCCAAATATCTGAATACGTTCACCTCCTCCATACTCTCTCCCTCCAATCTGATATTCAATCTTTCATCACCTAATCTTTTTGTTATCCTCATAACCTTACTCTTTCCTGTATTCACCTTTAATTTTCTTCTTTTGCACACCCTACCAAATTCATCCACCAATCTCTGCAGCTTCTCTTCAGAATCTCCCAAGAGCACAGTGTCATCAGCAAAGAGCAGCTGTGACAACTCCCACTTTGTGTGTGATTCTTTATCTTTTAACTCCACGCCTCTTGCCAAGACCCTCGCATTTACTTCTCTTACAACCCCATCTATAAATATACAGTGGACCCCCGGTTAACGATTTTAATCCGTGCAAGAGGGGTAATTGTTATGCGAAATAATCGTTATGTGAATGAATTTTCCCCATAAGAAATAATGGAAATAAAATTAATCCGTGCAAGACACCCAAAAGTATGAAAAAAAATTTTTTTTTACCACATGAAATATTAATTTTAATACACACAAACTGAAAAAGGCATGCACACTTACATGACACTTACTTTTATTGAAGATCTGGTGATGATTGATGGGATGGGAGGAGGGGAGAGCATTATCTTCTTACTGTTTAGAAGGGGAATCCCCTTCCATTAGGACTTGAGGTAGCAAGTCCTTTTCTGGGGTTACTTCCCTTCTTCTTTTAATGCCACTAGGGCCAGCTTCAGAGTCACTGGACTTCTTTCGCACAAGATATCTGTCCATAGTGGCCTGTACCTCTCGTTCCTTTATCACTTCCCTAAAGTGTTTCACAACATTGTCAGTGTACAGGTTGCCAACACGGCTTGCAATAGCTGTGTGAGGGTGATTTTCATCCATGAAGGTTTGCACTTCAAGCCACTTTGCACAGATTTCCTTTATCTTTGTAGTAGGCAACTTCTTCAATTTCTCTCTCCCCTCCTCTGAACCAGTTTCCCCAGGTCTGGCCTCTTGCTCTTGAAGTTGATCTATCAGCTCATCAGTGGTTAGTTCTTCATTGTCCTCCTCCACCAACTCTTCCACATCCTCCCCACTAACCTCCAACCCCAAGGACTTTCCCAATGCCACAATGGATTCCTCAACTGGCACAGGATTCTCAGGGTTAGCCTCAAACCCTTCAAAATCCCTTTTGTCTACACATTCTGGCCACAGTTTCTTCCAAGCAGAGTTCAAGGTCCTCTTAGTCACTTCCTCCCAAGCCTTACCTATAAGGTTTACACAATTGAGGATATTAAAGTGATCTCTCCAAAACTCTCTTAGAGTCAGTTGAGTTTCTGAGGTCATTACAAAGCACCTTTCAAACAGAGCTTTTGTGTACAGTTTCTTGAAGTTGGAAATAACCTGCTGGTCCATGGGCTGCAGGAGAGGAGTGGTATTAGGAGGCAAAAACTTCACCTTAATGAAGCTCATGTCCCCATAAAGTCGCTCTGCCACGTCTGTAGGATGACCAGGGGCATTGTCTAACACCAGGAGGCACTTAAGTTCTAATTTCTTTTCAGTTAGGTAATCTTTCACATTGGGGGCAAATGCATGGTGTAACCAGTTATAGAAAAATTCCCTAGTGACCCATGCCTTACTGTTTGCCCTCCACAGCACACACAAATTATCCTTGAGGACATTCTTTTGCCTGAACGCTCTGGGAGTTTCAGAGTGATACACTAATAAAGGCTTCACTTTGCAATCACCAGTAGCATTGGCACACATGAGAAGAGTAAGCCTGTCTTTCATAGGCTTATGTCCTGGGAGTGCCTTTTCCTCCTGAGTAATGTAGGTCCTGCTTGGCATTTTCTTCCAGAACAGGCCTGTTTCATCACAATTAAACACTTGTTCAGGTTTCAGTCCTTCAGTTTCTATGTACTCCTTGAATTCCTGCACATATTTTTCAGCCGCTTTGTGGTCCGAACTGGCAGCCTCACCATGCCTTATCACACTATGGATGCCACTACGCTTCTTAAATCTCTCAAACCAACCTTTGCTGGCCTTAAATTCACTCACATCATCACTAGTTGCAGGCATTTTTTTAATTAAATCGTCATGCAACTTCCTAGCCTTTTCACATATGATCGCTTGAGAGATGCTATCTCCTGCTAGCTGTTTTTCATTTATCCACACCAATAAGAGTCTCTCAACATCTTCCATCACTTGCGATCTTTGTTTCGAAAACACAGTTAAACCTTTGGCAAGAACAGCTTCCTTGATTGTCTTTTTGGTGCCCACAATAGTAGCGATGGTTGATTGGGGTTTCTTGTGCAACTTGACTAGGTCGGCGATACGCACTCCACTTTCATACTTATCAATGATCTCTTTCTTCATTTCAATGGGTATTCTTACCCTTATTGGTGTACGGTTGGCACTAGAAGCTTTCTTGGGGCCCATGGTCACTTATTTTCCAGAAACAGCACCGAAAACACTGTAATAATACGAAATATTCCGAGTGTATGCTTGGATGTTAGCGCGGTGGCTGGCTGGTAAACAATGGCACGGGCGGCACATGTGAGGCTGGCTGAGGGCGCACATTGGACGCGTCTCGGACGAAAATCGGTGAGCGGGTTTTTAATCGGTATGCGCGGCAAAAATTTTGCGATTAAAGTAAGCGGTATGCGAAATAATCGCTATGTGATGCCATCGTTATGCGGGGGTCCACTGTATTAAACAACCACGGTGACATCACACATCCTTGTCTAAGGCCTACTTTTACTGGGAAAAAATTTCCCTCTTTCCTACATACTCTAACTTGAGCCTCACTATCCTCGTAAAAACTCTTCACTGCTTTCAGTAACCTACCTCCTACACCATACACTTGCAACATCTGCCACATTGCCCCCCTATCCACCCTGTCATACGCCTTTTCCAAATCCATAAATGCCACAAAGACCTCTTTAGCCTTATCTAAATACTGTTCACTTATATGTTTCACTGTAAACACCTGGTCCACACACCCCCTACCTTTCCTAAAGCCTCCTTGTTCATCTGCTATCCTATTCTCCGTCTTACTCTTAATTCTTTCAATTATAACTCTACCATACACTTTACCAGGTACACTCAACAGACTTATCCCCCTATAATTTTTGCACTCTCTTTTATCCCCTTTGCCTTTATACAAAGGAACTATGCATGCTCTCTGCCAATCCCTAGGTACCTTACCCTCTTCCATACATTTATTAAATAATTGCACTAACCACTCCAAAACTATATCCCCACCTGCTTTTAACATTTCTATCTTTATCCCATCAATCCCGGCTGCCTTACCCCCTTTCATTACCTACTGCCTCACGAACTTCCCCCACACTCACAACTGGCTCTTCCTCACTCCTACAAGATGTTATTCCTCCTTGCCCTATACACGAAATCACAGCTTCCCTATCTTCATCAACATTTAACAATTCCTCAAAATATTCCCTCCATCTTCCCAATACCTCTAACTCTCCATTTAATAACTCTTCTCTCCTATTTTTAACTGACAAATCCATTTGTTCTCTAGGCTTTCTTAACTTGTTAATCTCACTCCAAAACTTTTTCTTATTTTCAACAAAATTTGTTGATAACATCTCACCCACTCTCTCATTTGCTCTCTTTTTACATTGCTTCACCACTCTCTTAACCTCGCTCTTTTTCTCCATATACTCTTCCCTCCTTGCATCACTTCTACTTTGTAAAAACTTCTCATATGCTAACTTTTTCGCCCTTACTACTCTCTTTACATCATCATTCCACCAATCGCTCCTCTTCCCTCCTGCACCCACTTTCCTGTAACCACAAACTTCTGCTGAACACTCTAACACTACATTTTTAAACCTACCCCATACCTCTTCGACCCCATTGCCTATGCTCTCATTAGCCCATCTATCCTCCAGTAGGGTACATAATAAAGATATTAATTAATCTGCCAGCCCCATTACCTGTGATCATCTACCAGCACTGTCACCACAATCATCACCTAACACCACTTTTCACCATCACTTAGTATGTAGGTGCTACCACCTCCACAACCAGGAAGGTCCACACAGTGCATCATGTTAGCTACACAAGTGGTGACACTCTCTCCAACATACTAGTATGCTTAACTATCATAAATAAACAGTGAAATCAGGAGCTGTTCCACCACCAGCTTCCCTATCATCGAAGAGGGTGTGGAAGTGGCAGAAGATGACTTATTCATTCCAAATTTATTACAATTTCATGATAACTAACAGTAGAAGTTAACCACAAATCACTCTAAGTACAGTGGACCCCCGGTTAACGAACTTTTTTCATTCCAGTAGTATGTTCAGGTGCCAGTACTGACCGAATTTTTTCCCATAAGGAATATTGTGAAGTAGATTAGTCAATTTCAGACCCCCAAACATACACGTACAAACGCACTTACATAAATACACTTACATAACTGGTCGCATTTGGAGGTGATCGTTATGCGGGGGTCCACTGTATATTTAATCCAGGATAACCCAATAAAGTCAAAGAATGTGACTATTTTGATTTTTTGAGAAGTATTATCTTTATACGTATATACTTCTAAACTGTTGTGTTCTGAGCACCTCTGCAAAAACAGTAATAATGTGTGAGTGTGGTGAAAGTGTTGAATGATGATGAAAGCATTTTCTTTTTGGGGATTTTCTTTCTTTTTTGGGTCACCCTGCCTCGGTGGCAGACGGCTGACTTGTTGAAAAAAAAATATATATACATATATATAATAGATGGTAAGTTACTAAATGCTGTGTGTGGGGGTGTATATACACAGACTAAATGCTGTGTGTGGGGGTGTATATACACAGACTAAATGCTGTGTGTGGGGGTGTATATATACAGGAGGGCCCCACTTATACGGCTGGTTAGGTTCCAGGCTACCACCGTAAAGCGGAAACCACCGTAAAGTGGAACACCCTTTTTTTCCACTTACAAATGCATACAAACACTAGATAACAAGTTTGCACTAACATATATTAAGTTAGCAATAGAACCAGGCATCAAAAAACAATAAAAAGGTACAATACACACATAGTGCACTCATTACTTACCTTAAAATATTTATAGTCTTAATCTAGGGTGAGACAAGTAGTATTTATTGTAAGAAATCAAGTGTGGTATGTATGGTAGTCAGCCAGGCTACCATACCAGGCCACCCCACCCACACTTACAATTCTATGATATTTAAGCATCCCAGAGCGATAAAATGTATATACAGTTCACTCATTACCTACCTTAAAATATAGGGTGAGATGAGTAGTATTTATTGTAAAAAATCAAGTTTGGTATGTATGGTAGTCAGCCGGGCTACCATACCAGGCCAACCCACCTACACATAATATTCTATTACATTTAAGCATCCCAGAGCGATAAAATGTATATACAGTTCACTCATTACTTACCTTAAAATATTTGTAGTCTTAATGTAGGGTCAGGAGTAAGTAAATGAGATAAAACGAATAAATGAGAAAGAGAGAGAATGAGTGCATGAGAGAGTACAGGCGCAGAGTTATGTAAACAAACCAGGCGAAGGTAAGTTTTGTAAACAAAGTGTACACGTCTGGTTTGTGTACAAGTTACATTGTGTACAGGTTGTCTCTACATTGATACGGTAGAATAAATAAAGAACACTCCCATTCTTATGTAACATCATTTTGAGAAGAAATGATGCTATGAGTGAAGGCAGTGGAAATAAGTCACTCTGACTTTTTTGGGTTATCCTAGGTTCTCTACACATGTGTTGTTATGTATGATAATCTATGTAGCTGTATTTGTGTATACCTGAATAAACTTACTTACATACATACGAAAGGAATAATTTTCTACAGTTACCCCCAGTAACACATTTTCTCTTATGTTAGATTAGAGAAAATGTTATTCTTGGCATTACTTGTACAAGTTATCTGGCTACCACATCTCATATTTATGTTTATTTATTCTATTGTGGGGTGTATTTATCATCTTTTTATGTTATGTATCGTGTTTATTATATAATTTTGAAAAAAAATATAATGGATGGATTAATGAAAATGTGTATATTTACGTAATATACAACATTTAATGAGACTCGGTGATTATTATTATTATTATCATTTCTATATGGCGTCACTTGTGCAAGTCGTCTGCTACCACATCTCATATTTATGTTTATTTATTCTATTGTGGGGTGTATTTATCATCTTTTTATGTTATGTATCGTGTTTATTAAATAATTTTGAAAAAATATCATAGATGGATTAATGAAAATGTCTATTTAACGTAATATACGACATTTAAATGAGACTCGATTATTATAATCATTACTAATATGACGTCTGGAGACATAAGACACTCTTACTGATTTTAATGTGTACCTGCATGCCAGCACAGTATGTAAGTTTATTTAAGTACAGGTATACATAAGTATAATTATTAGAGTATATATAAAATATGAAATAACTTTTAAAAACATTTGAAATTTTGGAGTTTCCAGACAAAATGGAGAGACTTAGTGCTTACTGAGCTCACGAAGAATGTAAACAAACAGGGTGGGGCGCGGTGACCGTATTAGAAAGTCAGGTGGGGGAGCCGTATAGCGAGTTTTGGTCATAATTTGAAATGACCGTATTAGCGGAACGCCGCAAAGTGAAACGCCGTAAAGCGGGGCCCTCCTGTGTGTGTGTGTGTGTGTGTGTGTGTGTGTGTATATATATATGTATATATATGTATATATATGTATATATATGTATATATATATATATATATATATATATATATATATATATATATATATACGTATTTTTTTTTTTTTTTTTTTTTTTTTTTTTTTTCAACAAGTTGGTCGTCTCCCACCGAGGCAGGGTGACCCAAAAAAGAAAGAAAATCCCCAAAAAGAAAATACTTTCATCATCATTCAACACTTTCACCACACTCACACATTATCACTGCTTTTGCAGAGGTGCTCAGAATACAACAGTTTAGAAGCATATACGTATAAAGGTACACAACATATCCCTCCAAACTGCCAATATCCCAAACCCCTCCTTTAAAGTGCAGGCATTGTACTTCCCATTTCCAGGACTCAAGTCCGACTATAAGAAAATAACCGGTTTCCCTGAATCCCTTCACTAAATATTACCCTGCTCACACTCCAACACATCGTCAGGTCCCAAGTATCATTCGTCTCCATTCACTCCTATCTAACACGCTCATGCACGCTTGCTGGAAGTCCAAGCCCCTCGCCCATAAAACCTTCTTTACCCCCTCTTTCCAACCCTTTCGAGGACGACCCCTACCCCTCTTTCCTTCCCCTATAGATTTATATGCTTTCCATGTCATTCTACTTTGATCCATTCTCTCTAAATGACCAAACCACCTCAACAACCCCTCTTCTGCCCTCTGACTAATGCTTTTATTAACTCCACACCTTCTCCTAATTTCCACACTCCGAATTTTCTGCATAATATTTACACCACACATTGCCCTTAGACAGGACATCTCCACTGCCTCCAACCGTCTCCTCGCTGCTGCATTTACCACCCAAGCTTCACATCCATATAAGAGTGTTGGTACTACTATACTTTCATACATTCCCTTCTTTGCCTCCATAGATAACGTTTTTTTGACTCAACATATACCTCAACGCACCACTCACCTTTTTTCCCTCATCAATTCTATGATTAACCTCATCCTTCATAAATCCATCCGCCGACATGTCAACTCCCAAGTATCTGAAAACATTCACTTCTTCCATACTCCTCCTCCCCAATTTGATATCCAATTTTTCTTTATCTAAATCATTTGATACCCTCATCACCTTACTCTTTTCTATGTTCACTTTCAACTTTCTACCTTTACACACATTCTCAAACTCATCCACTAACATTTGCAATATTTCTTTAGAATCTCCCATAAGCACAGTATCATCAGCAAAAAGTAACTGTGTCAATTCCCATTTTGAATTTGATTCCCCATAATTTAATCCCACCCCTCTCCCGAACACCCTAGCATTTACTTCTTTTACAACCCCATCTTTAAATATATTAAACAACCATGGTGACATTACACATCCCTGTCTAAGACCTACTTTTACCGGGAAGTATTCTCCCTCTCTTCTACACACCCTAACCTGAGCCTCACTATCCTCATAAAAGCTCTTTACAGCATTTAGTAACTTGCCACCTATTCCATAAACTTGCAACATCTGCCACATTGCTCCTCTATCCACTCTATCATATGCCTTTTCTAAATCCATAAATGAAATAAAAACTTCCCTACCTTTATCTAAATAATGTTCACATATATGCTTCAATGTAAACACTTGATCTACACATCCCCTACCCACTCTGAAACCTCCTTGCTCATCCGCAATTCTACATTCTGTCTTACCTCTAATTCTTTCAATTATAACTCTACCGTATACTTTTCCTGGTATACTCAGTAAACTTATTCCTCTATAATTTTTACAATCTCTTTTGTCCCCTTTCCCTTTATATAAAGGGACAATACATGCTCTCCGCCAATCCCTAGGTACCTTCCCCTCTTTCATACATTTATTAAACAAAAGTACCAACCACTCCAACACTATATCCCCCCTGCTTTTAACATTTCTGTCATGATCCCATCAGTTCCAGCTGCTTTACCTCCTTTCATTCTACGTAATGCCTGACGTACCTCCACCACACTTACATTCTGCTCTTCTTCACTCCTAAACGATGGTATACCTCCCTGGCCAGTGCATGAAATTACCGCCTCCCTTTCTTCCTCAACATTTAAAAGTTCCTCAAAATATTCTCGCTATCTACCTAATACCTCCCTCTCCCCATCTACTAACTCCCCTACTCTGTTTTTAACGGACAAATCCATACTTTCCCTAGGCTTTCTTAACTTGTTTAACTCACTCCAAAATTTTTTCTTATTTTCATTAAAATTTCTTGACAGTGCCTCTCCCACTCTTTCATCTGCTCTCCTTTTGCACTCTCTCACCACTCTCTTCACCTTTCTTTTACTCTCCATATACTCTGCTCTTCTTATAACACTTCTGCTTTGTAAAAACCTCTCGTAAGCTACCTTTTTCTCTTTTATCACACCCTTTACTTCATCATTCCACCAATCACTCCTCTTTCCTCCTGCCCCCACCCTCCTATAACCACAAACTTCTGCCCCACATTCTAATACTGCATTTTTAAAACTATTCCAACCCTCTTCAACCCCCCCACTACTCATCTTTGCACTGGCCCACCTTTCTGCCAATAGTCACTTATATCTCGCCCGAACTTCCTCCTCCCTTAGTTTATACACTTTCACCTCCCTCTTACTTGTTGTTGCCACCTTCCTCTTTTCCCATCTACCTCTTATTCTAACTGTAGCTACAACTAAATAATGATCTGATATATCAGTTGCCCCTCTATAAACGTGTACATCGTGGAGCCTACCCATCAACCTTTTATCCACCAATACATAATCTAACAAACTACTTTCATTACGTGCTACATCATACCTTGTATATTTATTTATCCTCTTTTTCATAAAATATGTATTACTTATTACCAAATTTCTTTCTACACATAGCTCAATTAAAGGCTCCCCATTTACATTTACCCCTGGCACCCCAAATTTACATACTACTCCCTCCATAACATTTTTACCCACTTTAGCATTGAAATCCCCAACCACCATTACTCTCACACTTGATTCAAAACTCCCCACGCATTCACTCAACATTTCCCAGAATCTCTCTCTCTCCTCTACACTTCTCTCTTCTCCAGGTGCATATACGCTTACTATAACCCACTTTCCACATCCAATCTTTATTTTACTCCACATAATCCTTGAATTTATGCATTTGTAGTCCCTCTTTTCCTGCCATAGCTTATCCTTCAACATTATTGCTACTCCTTCTTTAGCTCTAACTCTATTTGAAACCCCTGACCTAATCCCATTTATTCCTCTCCATTGAAACTCTCCCACCCCCTTCAGCTTTGTTTCACTTAAAGCCAGGACATCCAGTTTCTTCTCATTCATAACATCCACAATCATCTCTTTCTTATCATTTGCACAACATCCACGCACATTCAGACTTCCCACTTTGACAATTTTCTTCTTCTTATTCTTTTTAGTAATCTTTACAGGAAAAGGGGTTACTAGCCCATTGTTCCTGGCATTTTAGTTGACTTTTACAACACGCATGGCTTACGGAGGAAAGATTCTTATTCCACTTCCCCATGGATATAAAAGGAGAAGTAATAAGACCAAGAACTATTAAGATAAAATCAAAGAAAACTCAGATGAGTGTGTATAAATAAACATGTACATGTATGTGTAGTGTGACCTAAGTGTAAGTAGAAGTAGCAAGACGTACCTGTAATCTTGCATATTTATGAGACAGACAAAAGACACCAGCAATCCTACCATCATGCAAAACAGTTACAGGTTTTTGTTTCACAGTCATCTGGCAGGACGGTAGAACTTCCCTGGGTGGTTGCTGTCTACCAACCTACTACCTATCACACACACAGACACACACACACACACACACACACACACACACACACACACACACACGTATATATATATATATATATATATATATATATATATATATATATATATATATATATATATATATATATATATATATATATATATATAATGTGTGTGTGTCTGTGTGTGTGTGTGTGTGTGTGTGTGTCTGTGTGTGTGATAGGTAGTAGGTTGGTAGACAGCAACCACCCAGGGAAGTTCTACCGTCCTGCCAGATGACTGTGAAACAAAAACCTGTAACTGTTTTGCATGATGGTAGGATTGCTGGTTTCTTTTTCTGTCTCATAAACATGCTAGATAACAGGGATATCTTGTTGCTCCTACTTACACTTTGGTCACACTTCACAGACACGCACATGCATATATATATACATACATCTAGGTTTTTCTCCTTTTTCTAAATCGCTCTTGTTCTTCTTTATTTCTTCTATTGTCCATGGGGAAGTGGAAAAGAATCTTTCCTCCGTAAGCCATGCGTGTCGTATGAGGCGACTAAAATGCTGGGAGCAATGGGCTAGTAACCCCTTCTCCTGTAGACATTTACTAAAAAAGAGAAGAAGAAAAACTTTATAAAACTGGGATGCTTAAATGTGCGTGGATGTAGTGCGGATGACAAGAAACAGATGATTGCTGATGTTATGAATGAAAAGAAGTTGGATGTCCTGGCCCTAAGCGAAACAAAACTGAAGGGGGTAGGAGAGTTTCAGTGGGGGGAAATAAATGGGATTAAATCTGGAGTATCTGAGAGAGTTAGAGCAAAGGAAGGGGTAGCAGTAATGTTAAATGATCAGTTATGGAAGGAGAAAAGAGAATATGAATGTGTAAATTCAAGAATTATGTGGATTAAAGTAAAGGTTGGATGCGAGAAGTGGGTCATAATAAGCGTGTATGCACCTGGAGAAGAGAGGAATGCAGAGGAGAGAGAGAGATTTTGGGAGATGTTAAGTGAATGTATAGGAGCCTTTGAACCAAGTGAGAGAGTAATTGTGGTAGGGGACCTGAATGCTAAAGTAAGAGAAACTTTTAGAGAGGGTGTGGTAGGTAAGTTTGGGGTGCCAGTTGTAAATGATAATGGGAGCCCTTTGATTGAACTTTGTATAGAAAGGGGTTTAGTTATAGGTAATACATATTTTAAGAAAAAGAGGATAAATAAGTATACAAGATATGATGTAGGGCGAAATGACAGTAGTTTGTTAGATTATGTATTGGTAGATAAAAGACTGTTGAGTAGACTTCAGGATGTACATGTTTATAGAGGGGCCACAGATATATCAGATCACTTTCTAGTTGTAGCTACACTGAGAGTAAAAGGTAGATGGGATACAAGGAGAATAGAAGCATCAGGGAAGAGAGAGGTGAAGGTTTATAAACTAAAAGAGGAGGCAGTTAGGGTAAGATATAAACAGCTATTGGAGGATAGATGGGCTAATGAGAACATAGGCAATGGTGTCGAAGAGGTATGGGGTAGGTTTAAAAATGTAGTGTTAGAGTGTTCAGCAGAAGTTTGTGGTTACAGGAAAGTGGGTGCAGGAGGGAAGAGGAGCGATTGGTGGAATGATGATGTAAAGAGAGTAGTAAGGGAGAAAAAGTTAGCATATGAGAAATTTTTACAAAGTAGAAGTGATGCAAGGAGGGAAGAGTATATGGAGAAAAAGAGAGAGGTTAAGAGAGTGGTGAAGCAATGTAAAAAGAGAGCAAATGAGAGAGTGGGTGAGATGTTATCAACAAATTTTGTTGAACATAAGAAAAAGTTTTGGAGTGAGATTAACAAGTTAAGAAAGCCTAGAGAACAAATGGATTTGTCAGTTAAAAATAGGAGAGGAGAGTTATTAAATGGAGAGTTAGAGGTATTGGGAAGATGGAGGGAATATTTTGAGGAATTGTTAAATGTTGATGAAGATAGGGAAGCTGTGATTTCGTGTATAGGGCAAGGAGGAATAACATCTTGTAGGAGTGAGGAAGAGCCAGTTGTGAGTATGGGGGAAGTTCGTGAGGCAGTAGGTAAAATGAAAGGGGGTAAGGCAGCCGGGATTGATGGGATAAAGATAGAAATGTTAAAAGCAGGTGGGGATATAGTTTTGGAGTGGTTGGTGCAATTATTTAATAAATGTATGGAAGAGGGTAAGGTACCTAGGGATTGGCAGAGAGCATGCATAGTTCCTTTGTATGAAGGCAAAGGGGATAAAAGAGAGTGCAAAAATTATAGGGGGATAAGTCTGTTGAGTGTACCTGGTAAAGTGTATGGTAGAGTTATAATTGAAAGAATTAAGAGTAAGACGGAGAATAGGATAGCAGATGAACAAGGAGGCTTTAGGAAAGGTAGGGGGTGTGTGGACCAGGTGTTTACAGTGAAACATATAAGTGAACAGTATTTAGATAAGGCTAAAGAGGTCTTTGTGGCATTTATGGATTTGGAAAAGGCATATGACAGGGTGGATAGGGGGGCAATGTGGCAGATGTTGCAAGTGTATGGTGTAGGAGGTAGGTTACTGAAAGCAGTGAAGAGTTTTTACGAGGATAGTGAGGCTCAAGTTAGAGTATGTAGGAAAGAGGGAAATTATTTCCCAGTAAAAGTAGGCCTTAGACAAGGATGTGTGATGTCACCGTGGTTGTTTAATATATTTATAGATGGGGTTGTAAGAGAAGTAAATGCGAGGGTCTTGGCAAGAGGCGTGGAGTTAAAAGATAAAGAATCACACACAAAGTGGGAGTTGTCACAGCTGCTCTTTGCTGATGACACTGTGCTCCTGGGAGATTCTGAAGAGAAGTTGCAGAGATTGGTGGATGAATTTGGTAGGGTGTGCAAAAGAAGAAAATTAAAGGTGAATACAGGAAAGAGTAAGGTTATGAGGATAACAAAATGATTAGGTGATGAAAGATTGAATATCAGATTGGAGGGAGAGAGTATGGAGGAGGTGAACGTATTCAGATATTTGGGAGTGGACATGTCAGCGGATGGGTCTATGAAAGATGAGGTGAATCATAGAATTGATGAGGGAAAAAGAGTGAGTGGTGCACTTAGGAGTCTGTGGAGACAAAGAACTTTGTCCTTGGAGGCAAAGAGGGGAATGTATGAGAGTATAGTTTTACCAACGCTCTTATATGGGTGTGAAGCGTGGGTGATGAATGTTGCAGCGAGGAGAAGGCTGGAGGCAGTGGAGATGTCATGTCTGAGGGCAATGTGTGGTGTGAATATAATGCAGAGAATTCGTAGTTTGGAAGTTAGGAGTAGGTGTCGGATTACCAAAACTGTTGTCCAGAGGGCTGAGGAAGGGTTGTTGAGGTGGTTCGGACATGTAGAGAGAATGGAGCGAAACAGAATGACTTCAAGAGTGTATCAGTCTGTAGTGGAAGGAAGGCGGGCTAGGGGTCGGCCTAGGAAAGGTTGGAGGGAGGGGGTAAAGGAGGTTTTGTGTGCGAAGGGCTTGGACTTCCAGCAGGCATGCATGAGCGTGCTTGATAGGAGTGAATGGAGACAAATGGTTTTTAATACTTGACGTGCTGTTGGAGTGTGAGCAAAGTAACATTTATGAAGGGATTCAGGGAAACCGGCAGGCCGGACTTGAGTCCTGGAGATGGGAAGTACAGTGCCTGCACTCTGAACGAGGGGTGTTAATGTTGCAGTTTAAAAACTGTAGTGTAAAGCACCCTTCTGGCAAGACAGTGATGGAGTGAATGATGGTGAAAGTTTTTCTTTTTCGGGCCACCCTGCCTTGGTGGGAATCGGCCAGTGTGATAATAAAACAAATAAAATAAATAAATATATATATATATATATATATATATATATATACAGTGGACCCCCGCATAACGATTTTAATCCGTGCAAGAGGGGTAATTGTTATGCGAAATAATCGGTATGTGAATGAATTTTCCCCATAAGAAATAATGGAAATAAAATTAATCCGTGCAAGACACCCAAAAGTATGAAAAAAAAATTTTTTTACCACATGAAATGTTAATTTTAATACACACAAACTGAAAAAGGCATGCACACTTACATGACACTTACTTTTATTGAAGATCTGGTGATGATTGATGGGATGGGAGGAGGGGAGAGAGAGTGTTAGTGTTTAGAAGGGGAATCCCCTTCCATTAAGACTTGAGGTGTCGAGTCCTTTTCTGGGGTTACTTCCCTTCTTCTTTTAATGCCACTAGGACCAGCTTCAGAGTCACTGGACTTCTTTCGCACAACATATCTGTCCATAGTGGCCTGTACCTCTCGTTCCTTTATCACTTCCCTAAAGTGTTTCACAACATTGTCAGTGTACTGGTTGCCAACACGGCTTGCAATAGCTGTGTGAGGGTGATTTTCATCCATGAAGGTTTGCACTTCAAGCCACTTTGCACAGATTTCCTTAATCTTTGTAGTAGGCAACTTCTTCAATTTCTCTCTCCCCTCCTCTGAACCAGTTTCCCCAGGTCTGGCCTCTTGCTCTTGAAGTTGATCTATCAGCTCATCAGTGGTTAGTTCTTCATTGTCCTCCTCCACCAACTCTTCCACATCCTCCCCACTAACCTCCAACCCCAAGGACTTTCCCAATGCCACAATGGATTCCTCAACTGGCATAATCCTCTCAGGGTTAGCCTCAAACCCTTCAAAATCCCTTTTGTCTACACATTCTGGCCACAGTTTCTTCCAAGCAGAGTTCAAGGTCTTCTTAGTCACTCCCTCCCAAGCCTTACCTATAAGGTTTACACAATTGAGGATATTAAAGTGCTCTCTCCAAAACTCTCTTAGAGTCAGTTGAGTTTCTGAGGTCACTACAAAGCACCTTTCAAACAGAGCTTTTGTGTACAGTTTTTTGAAGTTTGCAATAACCTGCTGGTCCATGGGCTGCAGGAGAGGAGTGGTATTAGGAGGCAAAAACTTCACCTTAATGAAGCTCATGTCCCCATAAAGTCGCTCTGCCACGTCTGTAGGATGACCAGGGGCATTGTCTAACACCAGGAGGCACTTAAGTTCTAATTTCTTTTCAGTTAGGTAATCTTTCACATTGGGGGCAAATGCATGGTGTAACCAGTTATAGAAAAAGTCCCTAGTGACCCATGCCTTACTGTTTGCCCTCCACAGCACACACAAATTATCCTTGAGGACATTCTTTTGCCTGAACGCTCTGGGAGTTTCAGAGTGATACACTAATAAAGGCTTAACTTTGCAATCACCACTAGCATTGGCACACATCAACAAAGTAAGCCTGTCTTTCATAGGCTTATGTCCTGGGAGTGCCTTTTCCTCCTGAGTAATGTAGGTCCTGCTTGGCATTTTCTTCCAAAACAGGCCTGTTTCATCACAATTAAACACTTGTTCAGGTTTCAGTCCTTCACTGTCTATGTACTCCTTGAATTCCTGCACATATTTTTCAGCCGCTTTGTGGTCCGAACTGGCAGCCTCACCATGCCTTATCACACTATGGATGCCACTACGCTTCTTAAATCTCTCAAACCAACCTTTGCTGGCCTTAAATTCACTCACATCATCACTAGTTGCAGGCATTTTTTTAATTAAATCCTCATGCAACTTCCTAGCCTTTTCACATATGATCGCTTGAGAGACGCTATCTCCTGCTAGCTGTTTTTCATTTATCCACACCAATAAGAGTCTCTCAACATCTTCCATCACTTGCGATCTTTGTTTCGAAAACACATTTAAACCTTTGGCAAGAACAGCTTCCTTGATTGCCTTTCTGGTGCCCACAATAGTAGCGATGGTTGATTGGGGTTTCTTGTACAACCTGACCAGGTCGGCGATACGCACTCCACTTTCATACTTATCAATGATCTCTTTCTTCATTTCTATTGGAATTCTCACCCTTATTGGTGTAGGGTTGGCACTAGAAGCTTTCTTGGGGCCCATGGTCACTTATTTTCCAGAAACAGCACCGAAAACACTGTAATAATACGAAATATTCCGATTGTATGCTTGGATGTTACCGCGGAGGCTGGCTGGTAAACAATGGCACGGGCGGCACATGTGAGGCTGGCTGAGGGCGCACATTGGACGCGTCTCGGACGAAAATCGGTGAGCGGGTTTTTAAGCGGTATGCGCGGCAAAATTTTTGCAATTAAAGCAAGCGGTATGCGGATTAATCGCTGTGTGATGCCATCGTTATGCGGGGGTCCACTGTGTGTGTGTATGTATATATATATATATATATAT
Organism: Cherax quadricarinatus; assembly: GCF_038502225.1. Classification (NCBI taxonomy): domain Eukaryota; kingdom Metazoa; phylum Arthropoda; class Malacostraca; order Decapoda; family Parastacidae; genus Cherax; species Cherax quadricarinatus. The sequence continues at coordinate 16,814,674 of NC_091371.1, read as the reverse complement.
ATATATATATATATATATATATATATATATATATATATATATATATATATATATATATATATATATATATATATATATATATTTATATATATATATATATATATATATATATATATATATATATATATATATATATATATATATATATATATATATATATATATATATATATATATATATATATATATATATATATTTATATATATATTTATATATATATATATATATATATATATATATATATATATATATATATATATATATATTTATATATATATATATGTATATACATGTATATATATATATATATATATATATATACATATATATATACATGTATATATTTATATATATATATATATACATGTATATATATATATATATATAGATATATATATATATATATATGTATATGTATGTATGTTTACCTGGAGAGAGAGTTCCGGGGGTCAACGCCCCCGCGGCCCGGTCTGTGACCAGGCCTCCTTAGGTCAGTGTCCCAGGATGCGACCCACACCAGTCGACTAACACCCAGGTACCCATTTTACTGATGGGGAACATAG
>NC_091371.1:16684111-16806611 GCF_038502225.1 Cherax quadricarinatus | reverse complement strand
GAGTTTCCATTCCTGTGCATTTCAAGTTTGTTGCTATTGAACATCATGCTATTTTCTGTCACACCCTGGAAGGCTTTGTTGATGTGAAGCTGTGGCTAGTGTTTTTGCCTGTCTGCAATGAGGCTGATACAGTAAAGGTGCCAGGGTACTGACTTGAACTCTTTTAACTCTCCATATCCCCAAAATTAATTTTGCTCTGTGTCCACTTTTTAAAAACTTTTTTTTTTTTTTTTTTTTTTTTCCAGAAATGTAGAATTTTTTTCTGTGGGTAATGAAACCAAAGTATCATATTTGATGGAAAACCAACCCAAATCTTGTCTGTTTCATTATTATTTCTTCTGGTCTGTCTTGGCACCAAAGAACAGTCAAAATCATGAAAATAACCCTAGGAAATGCTTCGAAGTTTCTATTTTAACCCAAATGCAGGGTCAGAAGTTAGCTGTTTACATACTACACTGTGTTGGGCAGGGTTGTTTTAATACTGCAAGCACCCGCTGCATAGACCCATTTTTTCACATCTAGGCCAAAGTTTTCTTTTCACATCAAACTTGGTGTTATGATGTTTGTGTGGATCTATGGCACTGAAACTGATCCCACTGATGTATATCCATATGATGGTCAGGTGACCAGTTAACATACAGACCTACCTCTTGTTGCCCGTTCTTTTGGTCCCATCCACATAGATTGCAACCTGGAATCTATATTTTGGTGTCAATATTTTTAATTTGAGTCTCTGTAAATGCTGCAAACATTACATATGACCTGGTAAGGAGTCCAATGATGAATGATATTTTTTTTTTTTATATGGTCTAAGACCTGGTATGTTTGCAAACTTAAATAGTAACATTATTTGTTGTGCTGGAAGCTTTTTGGTTTGTTATTATATCTGCAATTCTGGTGAGCCACCTGCCACCTTGGTTATCCATCTAACATGGCTCCAGTGTAGCAATTAATACATTCTTAAATTATTTTGCTATTCTTTTTCTCTTCTGGTGCCACCTGGCATGTAATTGTAAATCCTCAATAGGAAGGTGGCTGTAATGGCGAGGTGAAAAGTGTAATAACAGAGAAAAAACTCTGTGCAGTGTAAAAGTTATGAAAGGTAGGTGAAGTATAGTGTGAAGAGAACAGGTATTACAAGATCAGTTATAGAGTGCAGATTTTAACTGGTGGGATATCAGCAAATTGCTGAGACTAAGAAAGTTTTGGGGAAGTAAATAATGTGAGAAAGCGAGTGAACCTGGCAGTTTAGATTGGAGGTGACGAGAGAATAGATAGGGAGATGGTAGTTGATGATGGGGAGAATATTTTGAGGCTTTGTTAGTCATAGATGATAAAATGAAGCAATGATTAATGAATGGACAAGCAAGTAATGTCTGTTTGGAGTGAGGAAGTAGAGATGTGAAAGTATTGGATGAGAATGTATACATTGAAAATGAATAAAGCAATTAGGGTGTGAAATGATAGTATGTAAATGAATGCAAATAGGAGGTAAGAAAACTTTTGTATTGGGTGTGAGGCATGGCCTCTAAATGTTACAGCTAAGAGGGGGGATGAAAGTAGAGATGCTGCATCTTGGATTGGTGTGTGGGGTGAACATTATGCCAAGAAGTGAAAAAATTGAAAGATGGTGTAACAGTTTGAAAGGTGTACTTCAGGGAGTGAAAGAAGGGTTTTTAAGATGGTTTGTTCATTTATGTTGGATAGAGCAATGTGGGTTAATCAAGGTGTACGGATATATAAATTGAGTTGATAGAAGGTGCTGTGAGTGACATCCCAGAAAGGGTTGTGAAGAGGGTGGGAAGGTTGTGAAGAGGGTGGGAAGGTTTTGAGTGGTAGGGTTTGAGTATCCAAAAGGCTTTTTAGATTGAAATCAGATTCTTTTAGGGATTTGATGTCCTCTTGGAGCATAATCAAGGTAATATCTATGAGTTCTGGAGGAAAGTACACTGCCTTAGCTTTAAAAGAAGGGCAGGGATGCTACACTTTGGTGGATTATTTTGAATTGTGATGTTCATGTATTCATAGAAAGGTAGCAGGGAATTATTGCTGGTGAATATGAGTTTTCCTCCTTTTGGGCATCTGATTTGGTGGGAGAGGACTAATGCTTAGAAAGTAATTGGCATCCAGGACAAAATATATATGTCTGTTATAAACTAGGTCACATTTTGCTTTACGTCTGCTAATATTAATTAGCTACATCACTCAAGTTCCCCATGTTGCTGTAGGTCTTTCTTATAAACAGTTGAGGGCAAAAAAAACATTTGGAACCCTAATTACTCATTGAGACAACTAAGCATCCCCAGTTTTCCTATTTCTATAATATAACTGGAATTTTGTTACTATATTCAATTTTTTTTTTTCCTGACATTGTGCCTCCTTTTCACAATTTCAGTATTATATTTGTGTTCTTATTTATGGTGTGATTGCTGTTTTCTGAGTATTTTTTCACAGCCCAGAGAATTATTTAATTTATACTTAACCTTCTGAGGGTCTGTCCCGTAGTTCTACAGCTTTGAAGCCAGGGTCCAAACCGTAGTTCTATGTCATGAGCTCATCTCACTCGGATAAGCTGTGAGTGGTAAATTTGGGCCTAGATATGAGAGAATGCATCTGTGAGGTATGTGTGCACCATATAAAGCAAATCCTGCAGCAAGCAGTGCATAATGAGAAAAAATGCGGCTGTTTTAGGATTAAAACAGCAAGTTTGCAGTGTATTTTTGTATGTTTTTTATGGTTGTATTCGCAGTTGCTTGGTCTCATTTGATAGACTGGAAGATATATTACATAATTATAGATGATTTTGATTGGTTTTAGTACTGAAAATGGCTTTAACCCTTTCCGGGTCTGTCCCGTAGATCTACGGCTTTACGTTCAGGGTCCAAACCGTAGATCTATGCCAAAATTCTAGCGGCGTCAAATTTAGTGCGAGAAGGCTAGTAGGCCTACATCTGAGAGAATGGGTCTGGGCGGTCAGTGCGCACACCATAGAAAAAATTTGGATGTCCGTATGGCATTGTGGGAACTCCGGCAAAGTAGCTTTGTTCATTGTGCCCGGCGGCAAGGAAGCTCTCACTCCCCACTCACTCTCCAGGCGAATTCTGACTCTCCTCTTCACAACTTACAGTTCTAAGACTGATGGAAGTGGAGCTGAAGATGAATTCTATGGTTTTGAACCATATGATACCATTGTGCCATATGGTACAATGGTACCATAAGGTACAGTGTATATTCAGGGTTTACGAAACCGAATAAATTTGAAAACAAACTGAATTACAGTATTGCTTTGATGGGAATAATTTTTTTTTTTTTTTTTAGTATGATCACTTAATGTCTTTCTAAGTAGGCTGAATATTAACTCTTGTGCACTAAATATATTAGACTTCTCTCCTGCTTTTAATGCTCCTAAAATGAATGGTTTCTTTCATGATGTTTATTTTTAACATTGATGTCACTAAACATGGGTGGGTTTCACTCTTCTACATGCAAGCTTTAGTGGGGTGAGGTGTTTATTTCATTTATATTCTTTTAGTGATGAGGCTATTTTTTTTTTTTTAATTAAATGAAAAGATAAGGGAAAGGAAGGAAGGTAGGAATGACTAGGCAGTATCCAGTTATTCTATTTCATCATTGTTAAAAAAATATTTAGTACTTTAGCTCTGGTGGCCTGGTGGTTAACGCTCTCGCTTCACACGGTGAGGGCCTGGGTTCGATTCCCAGCCAGAGTAGAAACATTGGACGTGTTTCTTTCCACCTGTTGTCTATGTTCCCCATCAGTAAAATGGGTACCTGGGTGTTAGTCGACTGGTGTGGGTCGCATCCTGGAACACTGACCTAAGGAGGCCTGGTCACAGACCGGGCCGCGGGGGCGTTGACCCCCGGAACTCTCTCCAGAAACTCCAGATAAACAGTGGCCCCTCGTTTTTCGTAATTAATCCGTTCCTGGAGCCGTTACTATAAACGAAATTTACGATTTACAAATCAATTTTCCCCATAAGAAATAATGTAAATACAATTAATCCGTTCCTGACACCCAGAAGTATTAAAACAAAAAAATTTTTAACGTGAAATATACATGTAGTACATAAACAATACATTGGGAAATGATGAATGAAACATTAACAGCATAACACTTACCTTTATTGGAGATTCTTCTTAGTGTAAGGGAGACTGGAGGAGAAGAGAGAGTGGATTGTTTATAGTTTGGAAGGGGAATCCCCTTCCATCAACACCTCAGGTACCATTTGCTTTTCTGGGGTTGCTTCTCTTCTCTGTTTCTTAATGCCACTAGGACCACCTTGAGAGTCACTGGAGTCCTGTCTCACAAAATAATTGTGGAGAGAGCTCTGTTTCTGGCATCTCTTTAACACTTCCCTAAAATTGCCCAAAACTTTGTCACTGTACATGTTGCCAACCTGGCTTGCAACAACCTTGTTAGGGTGATGTTTCTCCATAAAGCTTTCCATCTTACCCCACATAGTAAAAATCTCTTTAATTTCTGAAGAAGGCACCTTCTTCCATCTCTCTTCCTCCTCTGCAGCAAGATTCTAAGCTGCGATGTGTTGCTCTTCCTGCTGAAGCTCTTGCAGCTCCTCAGTGGTGAGCTCTTCATTGTGGTCTTCCACCAATTCTTCCACATCCTCCAAACTCACATCCAACCCCATGGAACTCCCCAGTGCCACAATTGATTTTACAACAGACATAGGCTCATTAGGGTCAGTCCCAAATCCTTCAAAATCCCTCTTGTCGACACAATCTGGCCACAATTTTCTCCAGGCAGAGTTCAAAGTCCTGGTAGTCACTCCCTCCCAAGCCATACCTACAAGGGTTATGCGGTGGAGGATGCTGAAGTGTTCTCTCCAAAATTTCCTTAGGGTCAAGTGAGTGTCTATGGTCACAGTCAAGCACCTGTGAAACATTGCTTTTGTGTAGTTTTTTTTAAAGTTTGCAATAACCTGCTGGTCCATGGGTTGGAGGAGAGGAGTGGTATTCGGGGGCAAGAACTTTACTGTGATGAACCCAAACTCCTCGAAAATTAGGTCATCCAAGTTTGGAGGATGAGCAGGTGCATTGTCCATTACTAGCACGCACTTGAGATCCAATTTCTTTTCCAGGAGATACTCCTTCACACTAGGGCCAAACACTTCATTGAACCACTCGACGAAAATTTCCCTCGTGACCCATGCCTTACTATTAGATTTCCAAAACACACACAATTTACTCTTCATAACATTGTTTTTCCTGAACACTCTGGGATTTTCAGAATGGTACACTAGTAATGGCTTCACTTTGAAATCCCCACTAGCATTAGCACAGAACATTAGCGTCAGCCTGTCTTTCATAGGCTTGTGTACTGGCATTGCCTTTTCCTCTTGTGTAATGAAGGTCCTCTTTGGCATTTTCTTCCAAAAGAGGCCTGTTTTGTCACAATTGAACACTTGTTCAGGTTTCAGTCCTTCAGCCTCTTTGTACTCTTGGAATTCATGCACATATTTTTCAGCCGCCTTGTGGTCCGAACTGGCAGCCTCACCATGCCTTACCACACTGTGTATGCCAGTACGGTTCTTAAATCTCTCAAACCAGCCTTTGCTGGCCTTAAATTCACCCACATCACCACTATTTGCAGGCAATTTCTTTACCAAATCTTCATGCAACTGCCTAGCCTTTTCACAAATAATCGAAGTCATAAGAGTATCTCCTGCTAATTGTTTCTCATTTATCCACACCAATAATAACTTCTCAACCTCTTCCAGTACTGGTGATCTCATTTTTGTCAACATAGTTACTCCCTTTGCAACAACAGCATCCTTTATTTCCTTTTTCTTGGCCACTATGGAACATAAGGTTGTGTAGGATTTCTTATACATCCTGGACAGTTCGGCCACACTTGTACCACTTTTATATTGTTCAATGATGGTTTTCTTAAATTCAGTCGTATTTCTCACCTTCTTTACCACAGGCTTGGCACTAGGAGCTTTCTTTGGAGCCAGGGTAGCTTATTTAGTACTTGAAAGCACTAAAATAAATGGAATATTATGAAATATTTCGTTGGAGCATGTGAGGGGACCTTCGCTCACTGGTAAACAATGCCAGACTGGCTGCCGCCCTGGCTCATGCAGTGGGTACGCGTCCCGGACGAACTACGACTCGCGAGTCAACCTATGAAAAGCGAGTCCATGTTTATACGAAAATACCCCTATGATTGGCGAATTTTACGATTGCTGGGAACTACGAAAACCGGGGGACCACTGTATTTCATTTAAATATGCTAAGTTACTGCAGTTTTAGTGATTAACAGTATACCATATTTAAAACTAAAATAAATAAAGGTAAGAAATACGAGATAAAGGAGGCTGTTGGATCTTTGATCTGATGCTTGTTTATTCAGAAGTAGTCATACTTACAATACGTACTGTATGTAAACTATTTTTGACTTGTTAATTTCACTATAACGGGAAAGTACTGTAAATATATGATAGAAAATTACTATCAACGAAGACTTTGTGTCTAGTATCCTTGTGTCATATCACATTGCCTGTACAGTTATTTTTTTTTTTTTTTGAGCTGGTGATCTTATTATTAAATAAGATCCACATTAGTATCTCTCTCTCTGATGAAGAAATTGCAAATACCAAGAATCCAATTGCTCAAAGGTTGAACCACTACTGGCAGATTCAAGCTTCTATGTGTCCTGTTCCGAATAACCCACACAGGTTTAGTGACTTACGAAAAACTGTAAAATAAGCATTGAGGAAAAATATGGAAGAAAGTAGCACGAGGCGCTTTCTCACAAGAAAGCATGTTGTGTGGTTCTATCTTTTGGTGTACTTCAGGCTTAGGCTTCTTAATGTATTTTAATAACAAAAAATATGCTCTCTTACAGTTTAATGGGGGGACAGGAGATTTATTGGGGAAAGGGAGAGAAGTGTGTTATCTTCGCCACTACTCACTTTTTTTATGATTATTATTATTATTATTATTAATATTATTATTATTATTATTGCTGCTGTGTGAAGTTAGTGAGCGGAAGAACAAAATCACATATGTATTACAATTAGGAAACGTATAGTTTTAGTGTACAACATATTCGATATATCATAATGGGAGTGGGGGAAAATGGGATTTGGGAGGTGTTGGGAATGGAATGTTTACTTTTTTCCATATACTATATTAGTCCTGTGAATTGTTTCATTGAGCACCATTTTTCAAGAACACATTCCTTGTGCAAAGCAGGGACAAAGAGATGTACAGTTTAAACTGTACCTAAACTACAGTGGACCCCCGCTTAATGATCACCTCCAAATGCGACCAATTATGTAAGTGTATTTATGTAAGTGCGTTTGTACGTGTATGTTTGGGGGTCTGAAATGGACTAATCTACTTCACAATATTCCTTATGGGGAAAAATTCGGTCAGTACTGGCACCTGAACATACTACTGGAGTGAAAAAAGTTCGTTAAGCGGGGGTCCACTGTATTTGCTTATAAAAGAATTTAATTGTTTTAAAGAATACTATTTCGTATTGAAAGAAAATCGTGCAATTAATAGTGAAATAAAGTATGAGGAAAGCTTTTAAATATTTGTTACTAAGTGGTAGATAGTAGACTTTGCATCGAGGATCAAGGTCAGTAAGCCAGTGAACATTTATTCACATGCTAGACGACTTCATTATTTACTCTGTTCTTAAAGCTCATTTAATGGGAGTCTCCCACATCATCTCACAAAATATTTTTCTCCCAATCTTGCAAATACACAGGTACACCATTATTTCTTGTAGGTACATGATTGGTTGTCATATACTGTAATAAAATTCTCATTTTCAGTAGTCATCATGATTCCACACAAATTCTTAGTTTTATAAATATTGCGTTATCTTGCTGAGTACCTGGATGGCATCTTTGTGTACAGGTTGTTTTAACTATATACTATATTATAATGTTACACTCTCCAAGAAAAAGGCACTTTTTGGGTAGTTATTCCTTTTTCAGTATTATTACAAACCTCAGTAAAGCTGCGACTACTACTGATACACACAATCACACCTATTTTTATACAATTTACATAAGCCATTGTATGGATAAATCTGCTGTATGCTAAATGTGCAATTGTTTTTTATATTGTTTCACTGTTACAGAATAGTTGTTTTTGTATTGGCAGCAACGGTGTTTATCCACTTTACTGTGTTCCCATGTGATAGATAATAACAGTTGCTCTCACACAAGCCTGAGATATTTACATTATGTACTAACTGCAAAATTTAATGTGTTACCTTCACTCCAATATTCTAATATTGTTATTCTTTCCTAGAATCAGTTTATTTATATATTTCTTATACAATGGTTATTTGTTATGAATACTTAACTTCTCATATTCTTAAGTGATTTCAATGGGGTTGGAGGAGCTTGAAGGTCAATATACTTTCATACTTGAAAATGCTTTACTATGGTCTTTGAGAAAGAAAGTGCATAATATTTTATTTAACAGTGGAAACATCTGAAAAAAATTGAAGTTTAAAAACATTTAGTCGTTTCAAGTGTGGTCAACTAATGGTTTTCTAGCCACAGTTGAAGTCCTCTCAACAGCAGTAGGAGACAAAGGCTTCTTCTCCCCATTCTACCTGTATGATCTTCAGTTGAAGAGGAACACCTCATGAACAGTTGGTAATACTTGACTTGTTTCTTCAGGGAAGGAATACTACGCTGGACTACTGCTACAGAGGAAGGCTCCCCAACCCTCCCAATACCCTGCCATGCCCCCAGCACCACCACCACCACCCAGGGGACGCAAGAGGGGTCGCCCTCCCTTGTCCAGTCGAAGGGGATTCCCTCCCTACACTCCAAGAGGCAGCCCCTCAAAGGCCCGGTCACAAGGAAAGCGTCATCCTGAGCCCATCAAGTTCCGGCCCCCTACTCCGCCCCATCATCTTTTTCTTTCCTCTCTCTTCAGACTAAGCAAGTCTGTAAACTTTATAAAAAATGATATAAAGAAAACTGCCAAAATAGGCGGAGATTCGTCAAGACGTGATGTTTTCTCTCCAGGTGATGGAAAGAAAAGGGCAATTTCAGGTAAACTAAATGAGAGGGCTTGGGAGGATGACGATGACATTGTAACTGAATCTCAACCACACTTCATAAAGCATGAAAGTGATGAAGAGTATACTCCAAACACAGATACTTCTCTTAAAAGATTTCTAATTAAGTTACCCTGTGATTTTTGTGACCTTGTTTTTAGGAAAAGAGCATCTCTTCTTGCTCATATAAAACATAAACACAGGAGCATGCAACAATGTCCCATTTGTAAGGAGAAAATCAAAGTGAAAAGCAAGTATGGAATGAGATTCCACATTCTCAAGAATCACAAAGATCAGCCTCATTTTCATTGTAAGAAATGTGGGGAATCTTTTAAGCTACAGCATCACTTGACAAACCATGAGCGACTGAAACATGAGTTAATGGATAGTGAGGATGATGATGATGATGAGAAAAGAAGAGTAGAAGAGCTTGAAAAGCAAATAGAAAAAGAGGCTATCGAGAAGGAAGAGGAGGAGAAGAAAGAGAAAGAGAGGGTTGAGAGAGAAGAGAGAGAGAGAGAAGAGAGAGAGAGAGAAGAGAAGGAGAGAGAAGAAAAGGAGAAGAGAGAGAGGGAAAAAAGGGAGAGAGAAAAGAGAGAGAGAGAGATGAAGGAGAGAGAAAAGAAAGAAAGAGAGAGATTGGAGAGAGAGAAAATGGAACAAGAAAGGGAAAGAGAAAAAATTGAGAAAGAGAAGAGAGAAAAAGAATTAAAAGAGAAAGAGAAGAAAGCAAGGGAAGAAGAACAGAAAAGGAAGAAAATTGAAAAAGAAAAACATCAAAAGAAATCAAGTAAAGATAGTGAGGTTCAAAAACAGTTACCCGAGAAAGGCACAAGTGTCAGTGGGAAAGGAAAACCAAAGTGTGCAGCAAGTGGTGGTTCACTTAATAAAAGTGGCAATGTTAAGAACATTAAAAATGTTTCACATGGCAAAGTAATGAATGTGAAACCGCCTTGTAGAACAACAGTGACCAAGATAAATTTTCCACCCAGACCATCGACAAGAGTTACCCGTAGCAAGCCTCAAGTGAAATTGGAGGACAGTGAGGAGACAAAGAGTGAAAGTGAATCTGAAGAGGATGAGGAGGAGGAGGAAGAGGAGGAGGAGGAAGAGGAAGATGGTGAAGATGACGACGATGATGAGAGCACCACATCCTCTTCAGTATCAGAGGTTAAGGAAGATAAACAATTTTCCTGTGATATTTGTGATATGAGTTTTAGTCACTTGGTCAAGCTCAACCACCATAAAAAAAATGAACATTCCAAAGCCACAAGGTCGCAAGTGGCAGCTAAAGCTCAGGAAGAGCTTAAAGAAGAAAATGAAAAAAAAGAAGATGAAGAGGATGAAGATGATGAAGATGAGGAAGATGATGAGGAGGAGCTGAGGAAAGAAAAGGAAAGAAAAGAAAGAGAAAGAAAGAAGAAAGAAGAATCTCTAACCTGTAGAATTTGCCATAAAGTTTGTCGTAGCGAGTACCAACTTAAGTTTCACATGCCTTCGCATACTGTGACAAGAAAAGGGCAGGCTGTTAAAAAAACACTAGCAAGTAAAACTATAAGTAGTGCAGAAGAGCCTGTAGAAAAAAAAATACCAACTCATTCAGATAAAATAAGTGGTGAGACTGCTAGGGTGCTGAGAAGCACACCACAGGGGATGGGGAAGGGAACAGGTGGAGAGAATCTAGAAAAGAATAAAGATCATTTAACAAGAGATAAGCAGGATGTGCCTGCCAAGGAAGTGGAGGAAGCAGTTATCAAAGAAAAACATGTTCCAACCCCAAAGGAAAAATCTGAACCACCACCTAAAGATAAGGTTGAGAAAAATGAACGACCACCTTACCTGTTAAAAGTTGGTTCTTTATTTAGGTGTACAAAGTGCAATATTACTTTCAATAGAGAGAAATCCATGACTTATCACATGAAGAAGATTCATGAAACGCTGTACCCATTTAGAGGTTGTGAACATTGTGGCAAAATTTTTCGAAGCTGTGGCCCATACAATAGACATGTTCTCATTCACAAGGTTCACCACTGCCCAGAATCAAACTGCAAGGCCAAATATCGTAAAATGCTCAGACTGAAACAGCATCAGAAAAATGCACATCCAAACAAACCATACAGATGCCAACGGTGTGTGTCAATCTTTGCTAAAAGATCTGAGCTTGAGAAGCACCAGGCAGTGAAGCACCCAAAGATACCTAGTGAGGATGAAGATGAAGGTTCAGAAGAGGAAGATGAGGAGGAGGAAGAGGAAGAGGAGGGGGAAGAAGAAGAGGAGGGGGAAGAGGAAGAGGAGGAGGAGGATGATAGAGAAGGACAAAGAAGAGAGGATAAAAGCGATGATGAAAAAAAGAAAATTGGAGAAAAAGAAGAGTCTGACAGTGATGATAATGAGGAAGTGCATGTTCCCTCAAAAAGGAGGGCTAGGTGTGTACCTATATCTTACAAAGAGCCAGAAGATGAGGATGACTTGATCCCATTAAAAAAAAAAGCCCCTGATAAAAGAAAATACTTTGATAGAGATTGTCTTGAAAAGAGAAAAAGTGTTGATAGGAGGAGCATTGGTGAACCAAATGTTATAGATGCAGAAAATTCTGAAACTGAAAAAAAGAAAAGATTAAATAATACAGTAGAGGAAATTTTTAAAATAACTGATAAATGTCAAGAGCTAAATGTTGAAAAAATTATAAAAAAAAAAGTGGATGATAGTGCTTCTCAGTTGGATGCTTTTCTAACCGAAGATGCTTCATCAGTTGAAGCATCAGCTCTAAATATGAAGCAAGCAAAAACACCGTTAAACAAATGCATACAACCCCAAAGTAACAAAAAAGTTAATCTCAGTTGGACTGCAGCATTAAAAGCTCAGATACAGGCTACCAAATCAGTATCCAAAAATACTTCAAAACAAAAGAAACTAAAGAATAATTCTGCCAAAGTGAGAAGAAGACTTTGTACTGGATCAGGTGGACAGAATCCATCTCAGGGTTCAGAATTAATATCTGGAGAGCAGCATCTTGGCTCGGGCCAGGATTCTCTGCCATACCCTGGGTACATGGTTGGAGAGGATTCAGTGTTTAGCTTAGATGATAATTCACAAATGGACATTATGGGTGATTACTATAGTGCACAGTACCCTCCCAGTGAAGAGATAAGTGACTTTGTACCTGATGATGATGAAAGTGGACCTGCAAAAATAATAGGTTTTGATTCATTTTAAATGAAATTTGTATAGTCTTTTGATCAGATGATACCTCATGACATTAGTAAAGACTTGTATAGTGCAATATTACTACTTGTACATAAATCTTAGGTAGGATATCTGTAATAATTTGTGTAGTGTAGTAAGGAATTTCTTCCTGTGAAATGAACACTTCAGAACATGCCAAGTTGTGAGTGGGTTTGTATTTTTTTTATGATATATATGTAAATATTTTTGAAATGCTTTTGACAAAAATAATTTTGTGATGTATAATATATATTGTATTTAAAATATTTAAATGAAATTGAGACATTTTAGTTTATATATTTCAAGTTTCTTTAAAGAATTATTTATATTTGTACTTCTTTTTATCTACATAAAATAAATGTCTTCAGAATTTTGATAAATTGGTGACAGTGTGTAACACGTTAAATATAATTTTGTGTACTCTGTAAGATTACTGTACAAGACCTGCACTGCTGCATATTGAAATATGATTTTTAAAATTTATGTTGTGCATTATTACTAAGTACCTAGAAGGAGAGGGAAATTGTTTTTCTCATGCTTTTATTTTGTGTGTGTGTGTGTTTGCTTTTAGTGCCATGAGATTGTGATACAGTAATTCTGATGGAGACCAACATATGGGATTCACTTATCAGTGAGGGACTGAAACCCTTCAGTGTTTTTCTTGGTTAAAGATATTTGCTGACAGTTCATTGTGCCTGCAGGCATGGATACCCCCATCGTGGCGTCCCCTGAGCCCCAGGATCCCCCAGACCCCCCCACGGTGGAGACGACTTCATCTCCGTCACCCAAACCGGTACTGGTTCGGAAGAGGGTGAAGAAACCTGATCGTGTGATAAGACTGAAGAAGGTATGTGAACAGTGTGGTAAGGCTTTTAACAAGTCAAGCAAATACCTTCAGCATCTACGCATACACAGGCCAGTGCAACAGTGTGACAAATGCAGCTTCAAGACAAAAGATGTCAAGAGATTTCGGATGCATGTGATATCACACAAGAAAGCAAATCCTGAAGTGAGATGCAATATTTGCAGTGAACTCTTTGCAACAGATGTTACTCAGAGAATCCACAAGAAAAAAATTCACAATGTCCATGCCTGTAAATATTGTTATACAGATTATGACTCTGAGAGTAAATTAGTGAACCATTTGAAACAGGAGCATGGGCATATAAAAGAAAAAAAAGGTTATGTTGAACCAGGAGAGGATGAATATATCAAGCCTATCAATATTTTTTTGGATCCTCCCCCAACTAATGAAAAAAGACAATTTGTGTGTCGCTTATGTAATAAGGAAACTAGGAACAAATATCAGCTCAAAATACATATTGCCCAGCATTTAGGGGTCTCCAGCAACAAAATCAGTGATGACTTCTTGTTAACACAAGATATTGACAACTTGATAAGGGAAGGAGGATTATGTCCATCTATTAGTTCACAGGATGTAAAGCTAGAAAATCTTATACCTATCTGTTCAATGGAAATGTCTGCTATTCAAAAGAAATTGGATGCATCATCTGAGGGTAACAGTATACAGAGTTTGAAGTCAGCCAGCAAGAAAGAAATCTCAACATTAAATTCATACCATTCAATGAAACGATCAGTTTCGTCCCCATCTATGCCTCCAGTAACAAAACCATTTTCAGATTCATATCCTGGTGACACACTACTTCCTGACATTAAGAAAGAACCAAAGGAAGAGAGCTCAAATGAACAAGAATCAGATATGGACCAAGAAGGCTCTTTACATGCAGAGGATTGTGCAGTTTTCAGGTGTGGACTCTGTGACCTTAATTTTTACACCCCAAATGACTTGTATCATCATGCTGTGAATGTGCATCAGAATCCTAAACAATCACAATCATTTAAACAAGTAAATATACCCAAACGTATGAAGCCTTCTATACCTTGTGATTTATGTGATGCTATGTGTAAATCAACAAAAGCCTTGCGTGCACATCATAGGGTGAAACATCGAAAGATATTTACTTGTCCAGCCTGTCATGTCTCCCATAAATGTATTAATAAATTGCTACGACATCAGAAACAAATCCATAAAAACAAAATTCGTTGTCGGTTCCAGTGTTCAGCACTATTTGACACTGAGGCGGAAAATATTGCACATTGTAAAGAAGTGCATAAAAAGGTAGTTAAGAAACTAGAATGCCCGTATTGTGAAGTTGAGTACCAGTATGAGGGTAATTTAATAAATCATCTTGAGAAGTGCAAAAATTGTCCACCAGAAAGAAGACCGGTACATGTGTGTGGTAATTGTGATGAAATACTTGCAAATATTAAAAAATACAATGAGCATATTAAGAACTGTTTACTGAAAAGGAGAGACTTAAACAAATGGATAAAGCCAGAAAAAGAAACCCTGCCAAAAAACAAGGGAAAATCAAGTAGTAGAGGTACAGTTGATTATAAGGAATGTTTAGACACAAATGATAATGGAAAATCAAAATTATCAAAGAAGTACAAAAGAAGCTTGGAAGCTGAAGAACAAACTGATACGGTCAAGTCATCAAAGTGTAAAATAGGTCCTCAAAAGTGTAAATATTGTCCAAATAAGTTTGCTGATAAGGATGGTGCCATAAATCATATTTTAGCTGTGCATAGGAATATAATAACACGTATGATAACAGAGCCTCAAATGTGTGAAGTGTGTGGTATGATATTTAAGAACCCGTTGTGTTTATGTAAGCATATTTCCAAACACTATAGTGACCTGGGCATGTGGGATGTTCTTGTGCCTCCTGACATTTTAGATGTTGTTAAAGTGAGAAGTTATTGTTGGGTCTGCAAAAGTACCCTAAAAGGAAAAATGCTTCACCATACTAAGATGAGAAATGAAAATATTGATAAGTTGCTAGCGTCTGAAGGACTGGATTTGCAAGAAACAGAACGATTTCATTGTTCTAAGTGTGATCAACTTTTCCCTACACGAAGCGGATTTTGGAAACATGTAAAAGGACATTTATCAAATCTTCCCAAATGGTTACATCAAATAAGTGGACCTTCATCCTCTGACAACTTATCAGTTAAAGGTACCTATGAGTGCAGTGAATGTAGTCTAAAATTTACTAATAATTCTGAATTGTACCGACATGTAGCCGTGCACTTCCTTGAACCATACAGTGATGATGGGTATGAAATAGACAATATCAGGGATGAGGATGGAAATATCTTTGAACGAATAGACAGTGGAAATGAAGCAGCTGATGATGAGGAAGAGGAGGAGGAGGGTGATAATTTTGATTTGGAAGGTTTTATGAATCCTGACGCAAAGTACAAGCTCTAATAAGTTTACTTCTAGATAATTTAGAAATTATCATTGTATCAAAATAATTCACCAAAAGAGGTGTTTACTTAAAAGTCACAGTAATCATGTATCCCACCTATGTTATTTGTCATCCTCATTGATTAGGATTAGCTTAGGGGTTGCAACATAATGAATTAGCCAGCTGTTTTTTGCATTACATCCAGTCCTTTGTGTTAACTAAAAGATGGAACTGTCAGCCATGTTGCGAAATGCCAGGACCCTTTCGGGTTTAGCGCATAATTTGATTATATTATTATTATTATTATTATTATTATTATTATTATTATTATTATTATTATTATTATTGTGGATTGCCAGACATTGACCTCATGCCATGATGTTATAGTGTATCAACAAGGACTTTATTTTAGTGAATACCATGTGCTGAACTTTTCATGCTAAATGAAAATGGAGTAAAACTTTGTGACAATTTCCAAATGTGTATTAAAGTGTCTTGCAAGAATTAGGTCATAAATCTTAATTCTTAAGGCTTAACAAATGTTGCTCGTAAATATGCTTCATGAAATTTGAGATGAAGCGGTCAATGTGTGCTTTTGGTTTGCTTTAATTAACATTCTGTATGCATCTGTTTATTTGCTATTTTCTGTACTAAAAATAGGATGGTTCTTGCATAATCTCTGCCAAATATTCCATACATTCCAGAAAACTCCATGCTTTCTAATGCCACTCTATATCTTTACTCTAATTTCTCCCTCAGTCTGTTGCTCCAGTACTGGTATATAATTTGTACATTTTGGTTTATGCACCCTTGCTGTTTTGGTCGCTGTTTTTTTTTACTAATCATGCCTTAGCTTAAATTGCATCTATATCGCCTTCAACTTCATTGCTCTCAATATGTTAACACTCGGGAAATATTCATTCTAACGTCCTCTGAAAATATTACTTTTTTCTGTTTACTTCCTGTAAGCCCTGCACTGTAGACGTGTGATGTGCCATTGGTGTGCGAGGCTTCATCGCCAATAGCCATATTGCGGGCTTTTATTTTGTCACCTTTATTTTCTTTTATGGTATATTTTACCATTGGCATGCCCTGATTATAATCTCAAAGCTGCTTTTAAAAGCTTAGCTTAACTAAATTAAAGATTACTCAAGTTTTCCAGCTAAAATAATAATAATTTAGTGTAATGCCAGCTCGGAATTTTATTTTAAATTACGTTGATGGTATCATTCCTCATTTATTACTTTCTGATCTGATGACTTTTAGTTAAGATTGTCTCATAATGTAATTGAGATGAGCAGACTGTTTTCTAGTAATATACAGGTACTGTACAATAATTCTCAAAGCTTTTCTATGATTTTATTATTAAGAGGGCATTATATAACCCCTTTAAATCTATGAGGTAATTTTTAGTCAGATTTCTAGGTGAAATTTAATTCACCACAAGATGAGGTGTAAGATAACCGAGCTGTATAATGAAACACACTTACAGTAATTGTTGTGACAGTTCTGACAGACCTCATTAATGCTGAGGAACATTACTAAATGCTCATACCATCCACATATAAGAGCTCTCATTACAGTTATTGTATAAATAATTATAATTTGTGTTGATCAGTGCTTTTTAAAACACTTGGTGTCTGTGAATGCCTCATTATTATAGTAGCATACTATGTTGTAATTCCTTAGCTGTTCATTATGGTAAAATGCTCACTTTGAAGAATTTTCTTTTATCTTTATTTAGGTACTAACACAATATTGACAGACTAAAATAGTATTTTTTAATCTACCCATTTTCTTACCTAGGGAATTACTGCATTGAATAACAAGGTATAGCTGTAGTCAACCCATTCACTGATTTGTATCACTAACCACATTTTGTATGGAATAGCAAGCTATAGCTCCCTTGTGTGGCTGAAAATGTGTGTGCCAGATGGGTTTTTGTAACCCACTGGGGATGTGATTATACTTTGGAAATTAGTTTAAACCAAATAAATACATAATACTTGACCCTCATTGAGAATCAAACTCTGAAACCTGCTAGGCCAGTGCAATAACTACTCAAACTGTTGATCTTTAAAATTTTTTACTTTCTGTAACGAGTGTTAGTTCACATATATTACGGATTACACATTTTGTCACTTCACACTTATTAGCCGTTTGAAGCTAATTCTATAAATTTTAGAAACTTCACCATAATTACAGTGAGCCTCGTTATTCATTTCACAAGTCTATTCATTTACTAATGTTCCTCTGTGGGATCCTTACAGTTTCATCACTTGTTTAACAACGTTCTGATGGCATCATTAGTTCGTTGAATAACATTTTGCTTCCAGTGCTTTGCAAGTTCTCAAGTTTGCCTGCATTCCCTCCTTATAGCTTTATGAAACAAATATATTTTATTTACCTTTTCATTGCGTTTAGCATTTAATCGTTAACCCTTAAACGGTCCAAACGTATATATACGTTCACGCGCGTAGCGCCCCAAACGTATATATACGTTTTCTTTGTCATTCATTCAACATTGCCAAAATAAGCCTGAGTCACCTAGACATGAGAGAATGGGTGTGTGCACTCACTGTGTTCCATATTAAAATAACTGGGGATGCCTGGGTACCATATGCTCTTTTTTCCTTTTAAAAGAAAAGATTTCTTTTTTCCTCAAAAAATTTGGGGCACTACACGAGTGACCATATATATACGTTTGGACCGTTTAAGGGTTAAAATCCACTCGTATTCTATGCTATCGACATTAATATAATTTCTTCTACGTAAACACTAGGGCTTTTTTTCCTTTATTCCTATGACCTGGAATACTGCAAGGCTTGCACCATCCCCACAAACCCAGCCCAGCAACATTGGCCAAAATTGCCTGCATGTATTTTTTTTTATCCTCTTAACTATACAAACTGCCAGTTTGTTAGTTAAAACTATTATTAGTACCAATTTTTTTTATTTTGGCAGCTGATATGGTCCATTTAAGTACTGTTCATGATATACAGCATGAACATTTGTTTATAATTACAAAATGACTTTCCTAGTTTTTAATATGGTATGGTAATGCTGTAAATATTATTTTGCAAATACAGTATACGTGATTTCTGTAATTACAGCACTTTTTTCAAACCTGAAATTTCAATATCATATATCACCAGGTATTGCCCAAATGTATAATGCCAGAAAAACCTAACATCATAGTGATTTTCTCTACTGACAAGAGCTCGAGGTTAAAACTTGTAAATGTATATGCAAAATGAATTTATAATTTTTTTTTTTTAGAGATGCCAGACTACAGCGCACACTTTGATGCATTGAGTTTGTATAAAGAAATTAAGTCATTGCACAAACATGGTCACTACAAAAGTGCATATAGGATTTATAGGAAGCAGTTTTGCTATATTGCAAATTCTTCTGAATGAAAAGTAGTTGCTGCATATTGTGAGAGTGGGACATTTTAATCTTTGAATAAACAAAATTCCAAATTTTTATTCAAAGTGTTAGTCATGTGTAGTTTATGAAAAATGTAGGTGGGTGATGTACCCAGTGTATATACAGAATAAGCTAAATTCCAGATAATATATTAGTATACTGTAGTTCTTTTAATAGGAGCATTTTTTTATTTTGTGCATGAATTGGCTTATCAACTCGTCGCAAGGTTTTAATTTTCATATTTATTTGTAAATAGTTATATTTTTTAACCTTCTTAGCATTATTAAAAAGCAGCATAATGTCTTGTACATAAAAATTGTATAGATTTGTATTAAAGAGGGATGTATACGATGCTACAGTTTTTTAATGAAAAAACTTTTCTCAAATAATGCCTC
This sequence comes from Cherax quadricarinatus, assembly GCF_038502225.1. Taxonomy (NCBI): domain Eukaryota; kingdom Metazoa; phylum Arthropoda; class Malacostraca; order Decapoda; family Parastacidae; genus Cherax; species Cherax quadricarinatus. The sequence continues at coordinate 16,787,217 of NC_091371.1, read as the reverse complement.
TTGGAAGCATTTTCTTCAGTAGTGGCAGGGGGTCTTCACTACAAAGAGGCTACCACAGTTCAACTTGGTTAATTCTAACTGCCATTATCTTAAAATTTGAGAGGAGATTGAGGGAGATTACATGTACTCTTAACTACAAGCAACTCTGACTGTGATGTAAATTATTTCATTTATTTTTTTTTCTCCTTCATATTTATATTGTGTTGGTGCAGTTTTAGCAATTTTGATAAAGTTTTGAATCCGTCTTTTTATTCTCATTTATTTCCTAGAGGCGGCAAGCCTGTTGGAATGCTGTTTTTAGATTACAAATATTGTAATTAATATTTTTTTAAGCATTTGTTACCAGCGCTTACTGCAAATATTGTATTGAAGGCAGTGATCGTCTCTTATAAATTTTTTGTATCTATACAATGTTGGGCGATGTAAAAGTAAAAATCACTTGGAGTATATATAAATAATTTCTTTTACCACATAAATATGCATGTATTAAGTTGTACCGGAAAGAAAGGTAAAGTAATTTTAAAAAAAAACATTACATGATTATGCATCAGGCCAATTTGAAAATCAAATGAACTACTTACAATGGAATATTCAGAGGATTGAGAAAAGCCTTTTGTCAAGTCACTGTTTATCAGAGAGCATGACAATTTTATTTTCATCCTCTCCTTCATTTCCTGCCCCATTTCCCAGAATCTAATCCTTAATGCAGATTCACTTACTGACTTCTCTGATTTTTCTTTGCTACTTTTTTTTTCCCCCCATTTTTGGCTTTCACACAGCAGCAGCTTTACTATTTAATACTGAATGATCCATATAAGTTTAGTGCTTCATGTGAATATAGTAATAACTAAACCCCAGGTGTATTGGGGGGGGTTGACTTGTAAGAAAAACTCATAAGTTATGACTGTCAGGTGGCCTTGAGTCTGGCATCAGTCTACATCGTCAGTTCATCAATATGATGTTGATGTATGTGTTACACTAGATCTTTTTTAATGGGTAAAAATGACAAAAGAGCTTCTAAATTTACATCTGACACACTCCATGGTACTGGCAAGCTACAAACATTTGAACTGAATTTTGACTTTTAACTAAGTATCACTACTAAGATAAGCTATGCAGGCAATTTCATACAGATTAATAAAAAAGTTTTTTTCTTCTTCTCTTTTTTAGTAAATGTTTACAGGAGAAGGGGTTACTAGCCCATTGCTCCCGGCATTTTAGTCGCCTCATACGACACGCATGGCTTATGGAGGAAAGATTCTTTTCCACTTCCCCATGGACAATAGAAGAAATAAAGAAGAACAAGAGCTATTTAGAAAAAGGGGAAAAACCTAGATGTATGTACAGGAAGGCCCCACTTATACGGCGGGTTAGGTTCCAGGCTACCGCCGTAAAGCGGAAACCGCCGTAAAGTGGAACACCCTTTTATTTTCCTTGTAAATGCATATAAATGCTAGATAACGTATTTACACTGACATATATTAAATTAGCAATAGAACTAAGCATTAAAAAAAACAATGAAAAGTAAAATTACACACAGTACATTTATTACATACCTTTAATTACTTAACCCTTTGACTGTCGAAGGGCCAAATCCTGAAGTTGCTTCTGGTGTCGCAAAATATTCGAAAAAAAAAAAAATTATTTTTTCTTATGAAATGATAGAGATTCTTTTCCCGATTGTAAAGACACCAAAAAAACGAAATTTGGTGGAAAACTGACGGAATTACGCTCTCGCGAAGTTAGCGACTTCGGCGATATTTAAAAATCGGCAATTTCGCCCACTTTGAGCCCTATTTTCGGCTAATTCCGTTATTCCAGTCAACCAAACTCATAACTATTTCTTCAGAACTCGATTTTTTCTATCGATTGAGTACAAGAAACTGCCCATTTACCGATTTCAACTACCCAATAACATGGTCAGAAATTTGCAATTTGGCCAATTTCACGAAAATTAAAAAATACGACAATTTCAAAATAAGGTCCAGAATGAACAATGCAGACATTCCTGGCTCTAAAATAACATTTTCTTTGTTCATCAGTCATGTCTCCAGGTCCCTGTGATATTACTCTTGCTTTTTATTTTGAAATTTTATTCAAACAAAAAATAGAAGATTTACTGTTATGCAGACTACTGCAATACTGTAATAATTGTAAAAATTACATCAACCCATTCATGACTGCGTATTAGAATGGCTAGTTGGACATTTATTGGACAATGACATCATTTGTTCACTTTTGAACATCGGCAAAAATCAAACATTTCCTGTACTTTGTGCTCCATTTTCAGGTTCTTTTTATAGTAAAATTAATCAAAATCACCTCCATTTCTATAATATAGTTTCCATTCTATCAAATGAGACCAAGAAAACGAGAATACAACCACAAATACTATACGAAAATAGACCACAAAGTCGGCATTTTAATTAAAAAAAACGGTCGGAGTTTTTTTTTTCTCATTATGCACTGCGTGCTCCAGGATTTTTTTTATGTGGTGCACACTGACCACACAGACCCATTCTCTCACATGTGGGCCTACTAGCTTTCTCCTGCCTGATTTGAAGCCGCTAGAATTTATGAGTATATATACGTCAAACACGGTACCTCGCAAACGTATATATACGGCCGCGACAGTCAAAGGGTTAATATGAATGTGTGAGAGGTGAGTGGCAATGTAGTTATTGAATCAAATCAGGAGATGGCAGACCATCATTAATGCGCCCAAGAGATTATTATTATTACTATTATTATTACTATTATTACTATTATTATTATTATTATTATTATTATTATTATTATTATTATTATTGCATCAAGAGTAGAGAGACTCTTAGTGATTTTAATGTGTACCTACATGAAAGCAGTGTGTAAGTTTATTTAGGTACAGGTATACATAAGTATAATTATCAGAGTATATATAAATTATGAAATAACTTTTAAAAACATTTGAAATTTTGGAGTTTCCAGACAAAATGGAGAGACTTAGTGCTTACTGAGCTCATGGAGAATGTAAACAAACAGGGTGGGGCACGGTGACCGTATTAGAAAGTCAGGTGGGGGGAGCCGTATAGCGAGTTTTGGTCATAATTTGAAATGTCCGTATTAGCGGAACGCCGTAAAGTGAAACGCCGTAAAGCGGGGCCTTCCTGTATATATATATGCATGTGCGTGTCTGTGAAGTGTGACCAAAGTGTAAGTAGGAGTAGCAAGACATCCCTGTTATCTAGCGTGTTTATGAGACAGAAAAAGAAACCAGCAATCCTACCATCATGCAAAACAGTTTCAGGTTTCTGTTTCACAGTCATCTGGCAGGACGGTAGTACAGTGGACCCCCGCTTAACGATCACCTCCAAATGCGACCAATTATGTAAGTGTATTTATGTAAGTGCGTTTGTACGTGTATGTTTGGGGGTCTGAAATGGACTAATCTACTTCACAATATTCCTTATGGGAAAAAATTCGGTCAGTACTGGCACCTGAACATACTACTGGAATGAAAAAAGTTCGTTAACCGGGGGTCCACTGTACTTCCCTGGGTGGTTGCTGTCTACCAACCTACTACCTGAAGGAGGGGTGTTAATGTTGCAGTTTAAAAACTGTAGTGTAAAGCACCCTTCTGGCAAGACAGTGATGGAGTGAATGATGGTGAAAGTTTTTCTTTTTCGGGCCACCCTGCCTTGGAAATCGGCCAGTGTGATAATAATAATAAAAAAAATAATAAAAAAGATAAAATAGTTATGTAGTACAGATATTTTAACAACTAATGATAGCTACAATCAGTGGCATGAGGCAAATCTTAATTAAAAAAATTGAACCTGACGCTTGAGTGTTGAAATAATTGTTTTTATTTTCAACCAGTTGGCTGTCCCCCACCAAGGCATGGTGACCTGAAAGTGAAACACTTTCATCATCATTCACACTATCACTTGCCAGAGGCACATAGATATGACAGTTTAGATGTCCTTCTAAACAGCAAATATCCCAAACCCCTCCTTTAGAGTGCAGACATTGTACTTTCCACCTCAAGGACTCGAGTCCTTTATTGGAAAATGTGACCGAACACTTGAAAGATCTTGCATATTGTGCCCATGTGAGAGTACAGAGACTTGTATACATCATCTTGTCACAGTCCACGTTTAGAAATGTCGTAGAAAACAAACGAACACACAATTTTAAAGTTCATACAGGTACCAGAAACAGATATAACTAAATTGTCTGAAATGTATTAAAGGATTCCTCTTGTCATAGAGTTGCTTTTGAAAATACAGATGAGATCAAACATCTTGTATAAAGTACAATAAGAAAAAGCAAGAATAATTTCTCGGGTCTTGATAACAAGAGATATACAAGTACAGAACTATGGTTGAATAGTGAAAGAACTAGTAATTCTTGCTATTGTAACCTAGGATTCAAATACATTCAAGAATGCAGTGTCATTAACTGCCCTCGTCATGCACAGTTTCCAATATGGCATGTTAGCAACCTGATTCACATATATAAGAAAGCAACTAAACATTTACCCATAAATCTCATCAATAATAAAACAACTTGTATTTCTTCAGTTGTGGGCTGGCATTGATCTCAAAAGATGTACTCAAAGTTGCTTTAAATATATACATATTGTAATAGATTATTATGCCTCTGTTGTTAATACTTTGCATTATTTACAGTGTTACTGTCACAATGGTAAGAAAACCTTCAAGCATTTTCTACAATTATGAAATGTTAAAATCATATTGACAAGCTTAAATATTTGACCTCAGGAAGTGAAACACTCCGAAAAGGTACAGAAATGAGAGGTGGTAATCAGTAAATCAGCATGATTTACCCATAAATCAGCATGATTTACTGGGGAGGTAAAATCCTAAGTTTATTTGAACATAGAGGGCATCTTTATAATAGAACAAATTTTAGTCTTCTAATAAATGTAGATGCATCAATTGTTCAGTGAAAATATTTTTGCTCAAATACACAGTTTACAGTTTACTGGAAAGACTTTTGTAGAAAATAATGCATGAACAGCACAGAAATTAATGGTAAGTGGGAGAAAAAATGCCTAAGTTCAAAACTTACCATGATATAGCAAATGAAAATAACCCAACATAAATCACCGAGTTGCAGCAGGTCACAATGCAACAACAGAAAGGTGAGCTGTCAGATTGATTGAATACATTAAAATAATGCAATAGGAGGATACTACTATTATCATTTTTTTTTTTTTTTTTTTCCTATGAGTGATTGTAATAGTATATGGGATGGGAATACCAGTAAGTTGTAGTTGAAAAACACAAGCAACATTTCTACCACTCCTTGTGTGTCTTTATCAACTACTGGACAAGTATACATACATTTGGCATGTTATCAAAAATGACTACCATGATTGACATACTTAAGCAGCATGTTTTCTGGCAGTCTTGCAAAAAGCTTAAGGTAATAAGCTTTTTTATGGTACAATAGCCAACTCTCAAATAACACTTCAATTTAAATATACCAGAACTCTAATTCCTAATGTTTTGGATTTTAAGAATATTATGGATGCTTAGTTATCAGTGGCAGAGTGGTCACCATGCTTTGAACCAAGTGAACTTCTATTAAAGATTAAGGCTAGTGAAAGTTAACAACTAAAAAAAATACCATATACAATAATTCAAATTACAGATTTGCAAGAACTCAAAATTACCACATTTCCTGTAACTTGTACAACCAGATATTTGAATTCACCACATGTACATCAAGCATTCATATTGAAAACATTCGTAAAGAAGGAATAAATGTGATAAATATAATGTACTACATAACATAAAACTACATAAATTGTTCACCTGCCTTGGCTCAGTCAAGATGAGTGCCATAGTAACTCCTTTCTGGTGAAATGTATAAATGAAGTATTTTATTTCTATCAAACTAAACATACTATATACAGTTTTTCTTTCTTTTTGGGTCACCCCTCTTTGGTGGGAAACAACCGGTGTGCGCATCATTATTTAGTCTTGTACATTCTTTGTACCTCTGTAAGGTAGTCTTCAATCATACTGTGTTGCTGCATTATCTTCATTGCCACAGAAATCGTCTTTGCTTAACTGTCCTTCTGATTATAAAATGCATCTATTTGCTAGATAATTTGTGATCCCTCTTATCTTTTTCCCTCTTCAACTAAACTTGATGCCAGTGTCCTCCCCTCGGCACCACCTCTCACTCTACTGTTGTTCGCACCTGCTATTCCGAAGTGAATGATCCACAAACTTAAAAATTTCCATGAATGAAATAATGCTTTAGATTTTTCCAACGTAATACTTGATGCTTTTGTAGTACTATATTCTCGAGCCTCTTCCTTGTGTTTATCTTTTCCCTCCCTGCATTTCACTTGAAACTTGATCGCTGCTAAAACTTGACTTGACATTTCTCTTTTATAAAGTATTTGATTGTATGTACAGTACCCTGCTGTATTTCAACTTGGCCCATAGGCTAGATAATAGGTTAGGTGGTAAAATGGATTTAATTCTGTATTACCACTACTTGATTGGAGAATTATTGCATAGCTGTGCAAGGGCATTGTCCTACAAGAAATAAGCTTTGATACTTTTTACTTGATAAGCTCTAAACAAACTTTATTATAGAACCAGTCGGGACAAAAATCTCATTCACTGTGCAGTGCTAGAGCTGTAGTAATTTACAGTTAACCTGTTTAGTACATTAAAAAACTTAGAGATTTGGTTGCCTTTCTGACTATTATACTCTTCACTCTTTGGCTGCCATCAACATTAGTACACACCAAATGAGGCATTCCCGTTTCCTTTTGTCTTGAAACTGACTCCTTTTGCTCTTCTTGTTACATCAGTCAAAGCCTCTTCAGTACTGTCCAGTCTCAGCAGTATAATTAGCTAAATTACAAATTAATTTGCATGAATGTTGTATTGTTCATTAAAGGGCCGTCTGGATCTTCTGATGATATAATTTTATCCGTGATATAATTTTTAATCAGGCCTAGCTTTAAATTTACCAACCTAATTATCTCTCGTGTTAAAAATCAATGTCTTGACAACAGTTGAGCTTTTTGCTTCTGCATCCCCTTAGATTTTATTTCCAGTTAGTTTCCATGCATTTTACATCCAACTTTGTGAGGTACCAGTAACTTGTTTTGCCAAGAGCATGTCATCAGCTGCTTACCTCTTTGTCTGACACAGTATGATACTTTGACCATTGCTGAAATCATGTGCCATGTGTGGCACTAGACCTATACTTACTCTTTCTTTCAATTTTTGGCTTTTGCTCTATAGTGACACAACTTGGAGGTATAATATTTTAGCCCAAGTCCACTCCTTAGGCCTTCGAGGCAATCTACCATCCTTCCTTAAGAACTTTTTAACTGACAGGCATTTCCGTGTTCGGGTTAATAATGTGCTCTCCCCGGACTTTGTCCAAGCTGAAGGTGTCCCCCAGGGATGTGTTCTGAGCACAACACTTTTTCTCCTTGCTATTAATGATTTGGCCTCTAGTCTTCCATCAAATATTTGGTCATCACTCTATGTTGATGACTTCGCTATTGCCTGTGCAGGCGCTGACTGTCACCTCCTTACAGTTTCTCTCCAGCATGCAGTCGACCGTGTTTCCAATTGGGCCACCACACATGGGTTTAAATTTTCCAGCACTAAAACCCACCAAATCACTTTCACTAGACGCTCTGTCATCTCTGATCATCCTTTGTACCTCTATGGCTCACGTATCCCTGAACGTGATACAGTCAAGTTTCTGGGCCTCCTCTTTGATCGTAGGTTATCCTGGAAACCTCACATTACCTCTCTGAAGGCAACTTGTCATGAACCTTCTTAAAACCCTTGCTCATCTTTCGTGGGGAGCTGATCGTCGAACCCTCACCTACATTCCACCCTTATTTTATCGAAACTTGATTATGGTGACCAGATCTATTCAGCGGCATCTCCTGCTACTCTCTCTAGCCTTAACCCCATTCATCACCAAGGATTACGTTTATGCCTTGGTGCTTTTCGCTCTTCCCCTGTCGAAAGCCTCTATGCAGAAGCTAACGTTCCATCCTTATCCGATCGCCGTGATGCCCATTGCCTGCGCTACTATGTACGCTCTCATGATCTCCGCAATCCTTCCATTTATAGAATGGTCACTGATATTAGAAAATGTTTTGCTGATTACTATATGTGGACATATATATCATAAAATATTAAAAGCCTTCAGTCTACACTTACCACACAAAGCATATTTGCACAGTATTTAAGTATTTGGCCTCTGCTTTTTTTTTAACCACCTAGGTGAGTTAGCCTAAAGAAGGAAACACACTCATTCAATAGCTTTCTTGCCAGAAGTGTGTGGGCTTTGCAACAATTTTTATGGAGACTATTTCTCTACTAGCTAAATATTTGTTTATTTATTCATTTATTTAGGTAAATAGACAATTCTTCAGATGTAGATGCTGGTATAAATCAGTCAGGGGTAGGAGAGGGAATGGGCACTGCTACCCTGCCTGCCTACCATCTATGCTTGATTTTCATATTCTAAGTGGTGTTCATTTAAGAATATTTGTGATGTTTTTAGTAGTTCCCCTTTTCCCTACTCACACCTATAAGTTGATTGATTTGGGAATTCTGAGTATTCAAATTAGGTGCCTGATGGTTGAGCTTGATGTAAGGATAAGTGTTCACTGCATTTAATTTTTAATTTCTGGCAAGCCACTCCTTCAAGTGGTTTTGGTCAACTGGGTGTCAATTGTTTGTGTAAGTCTGTTAAACTGGAATGAGCGAGATAATTTGTTTTCATGGCTTAATGTGCTGTTGGAGTGTGAATACAGTAACATTTGTGAAGGGATTTACAGTTCCTGCACCTTAAGGGATGGGTGGTGATGTTGCAGTTTGGAGGGTTATTTGAATTGTAATATCTGTGCACTTTCGGCAAGACCACTGTTAAATAAATGATGGTGAATGTGTTAACTTTTTTGGGGTCGTTCTATTATGGTGGGAGATGGCCACTGTGTTAATAAAATAAACACTGTACTAGACATCTGCATTTGAGAGAGGGAGTTATTTGATGACCTGCTTAGTATAGTTTTTCGTCATTTGATAGAGACCTTTGGATTATCAGTCTACCCAGTAAAAAGTTAAAAAATCATATTGATGAGTCAGACACATGTGCAACAGTTAGTTGTATCTCTTGTTGAAACGTTTTGCCTACATGGTAGGTTTCTTCAGTCAAATACAGAGGAGAATGGATTGTAGGCAATAGTAGTAGTAGTGAGGTAAAGATGTAATCAGTTCATCAACCTTGGAGAAATAGTTATTGAGGTGGTCATTCCCTCAGCCTGGAGAAGAGTTCAGCTCCATGGTCTGGAACAATATTGTTTCAAAACCATGGAACTGAACTCTTCTCCAGGCTGAAGGACAGATCACCTTAAAAACTATATCTCCAAGGTTGATGGACTGATTACATCATCTTTACCTCACCACTACTCCTACTGCCTACGATATATTGCCCTCTGTATTTGACTAAAAACGCCTACTGCTTAGGTGAAACATTTAAGCAATGAAGATACCCAACTGTTGCATGTGCGTCTTACTTATCAACTTTAGTGTTATGTACCATTTTCAAAAACGAGATTGCAAGATACAGTATGCACTTTGTATGGTTCTTACAAGCCTAATGCTGAGGGTGTGCCTATGTGTTCTTTACTTTCTACATGGTTTACGATGACTGGGATATAGTACCTCCCATGACAATTTTTTTTTATTTGTTGGGCATCATGATACTCACATTTTTAAAGGTGGTTTTCACAGTCATGCTTAGTTGTTTCTTAGAGTGGTTCTCATTGCAGAACAAAATCAGCACTCTTCTGTAATCTAGTTTAGGATCAGTTCTTTTGAAAGTTTTCTTCTCAGTTTTGGAGACATCATCAGTATACATATGTTGGTATGAATAGAAAATAGTTCATATCTTCTGTCCTCAAAGTTCAACTGTTCAGGGCAGTATACTTGAATGAATGCTCTTAAGAACATAAAAACACTTTAAACTCGCTTTTAATGATTAGAACAGAATTTTTTTTTTCGAACTAAATGTTTGAAGGATAACCTTGTTTTTTCAAACAGAGTCATCACATAAGTTTAAAAAAATCAAGGCATTTATGCACATTTAAACAGAACTAGTGTAACACATTAAACCTATGCCTGTGGTGGGATAATATAAGCTTGTGCCCCTCTTAAGAAAATTGAGAGCCAATTTGTGAGCCTTCCCAATGTGGTGCTTGATGCAGTTGCTAAGCTTGGAGTTTGTCATGAGCTAGTTTGAAAATCTTTGATTATTGTTATACTCACAAATTGTGCTCACCCCATATGGGTCACAAAGCTAAGGAAATTAGTGCAACAGATGAACTTAGTGAACAAGAATAGCTTACATCTGCAAAGTAGGGCTTTCTGAAAGAACAGGTAATGTGAGAGTATCCAGGCAGTAAAAAATGGATTGAAAATGGATCCTATAGGCCAGGGGTTCCCAACCTTTTCTATGCCCCACACCCCTAGGAAATGTTTGATTAATGTTGCACCCCCTGCAAAAGTAATATCATATTTGAAGATGAAGTCAAATTTAAATTGAGCAATTAGAAAAGTAATTGGTAAATGAAATTGTGCTTTTCTTTGGGACTCTGTCGTACTCCCTCCAATGCCATCTCGCACCCCCGGGGGGGGGGGGGGTTGCAACCCAGGTTGGGAACCCCTGCTGTAGGCTCTTTGGTAAATGGAAGAAGTAACCGAAAGGTTATTGATTATCAACAAAGCCTGACAAGTTGCATAGTTATTGGGTGCCTTTCCATGTGATAGCTGTGTTCATCTTGTATAACCAATGTGCAGTTGTGTGAGAACTGTTTCTCAGAATGTAAATATGGTGAAGAATCAACCAAGAACCCTGCTGTGGTTTAATCAAGTACTACAGTGTCTTGTCCTCTAACATGAAGCAGTGGTGCTGCCATCAGTCCTAGATGCTCCTAGACAAACCTGAAAAAATAAGTGTGAATAGGGTATATCCCTGATAGAGATGGACAGGTGTTGGGCTGTGCAATATCACAAAAGTGTCTGCAAGTTCGTTGCCCTCGACACCAGAATGGCAGAGCCAATATTGAATGCGAAGGATGATAAATGAGAGAAGTCAAAGCTCTGAATAACTTGCAGTGGACTCTTTGGATATCTTTCTCTTAAGTAGTTTCTTTGATCCTTTTTCTGGCCTGAAAAGTTTTTAGCCACAAAAAACATTGCTAAAGATACCTTTACCTTTCTTGGTGGTATAACTAAATACACCCTTTTGTCTTGCAATTATGTGACTCGCAATAAAAAAAATTAATAATTATTTATTTACTGTATTTTTAACACACCAGCTGTCTCACATCAAGGTAGGGTAGAAAGGAAGAAATACTACACCATCACTTAATCTCTGTCTTGCCAGAAACATACCAACATTACAGCACACCTCTTCTTCAGAGTGCAGGCACTGTACTTCCCACATCCAGGACTTGAGTCCAGCTAACTAGTTTCCCAGAATCCTTTCATAAATGTTACTTTGCTTACATTCCTTTTCAGTGGGGTCCCTTGCTACAGCGAAGGGGCTCATGATGTGAGAAATTGGATCTCTTTTTCATGCTCTGATCAAATTTAAACATTCCCTGATCCTTCATCTTTTGACCTCACTAGTAGGGATATTTCCTCTTTTGTAAAATTCTGCTGCTAAAGAGTGTACTATGTATGATAAGAGATGGTTCCAGGGAACAGCAACACAACCTGCAGCAATGAAAATGACAATGGTTCAGGGTGGATATATGATTTATTTTAATTTTTCTGGGTTCTCACCCCCCACCCATGCCCCCTTTCCTCTTTTTTTTTTTTTTTTTTTTTTTTTTTTTTTTTTTATCGTGCCTTCTGGATCTCAAGTTATGCAACACTCTTTACTAATCTCTGAAGGACCATGGACACTCCTCAGAACCCAAAGTTACTTTCAGACAATCACTTGTTGCCTGACCCTCACTGCTATGGTCATGTACCTGGCTTCATCCATGACTCCAACAGTTTTTGTATGTTTTACACATCATAGGAGATATTAGCTCTAAGCCATCTATACATTGAATGTAAGCAAGGAGCTACATGAGCTAAGAAACTTACCAACTTCCCCAACAAGATGCATATAGAAAAAATGAACAAAATTCTTTTCCCTTCAGTCAAGAAACTCAGCATATTATCATCATATTAGCAAGGAACTCAAACTTCCATCAGCCAAAATGTCTCTTTCAGTGCTCTAAGTAGAGGAATGCCTGTTATCACCATTCAGTAATACAGACCAGGCCACCAATCTATTGCAAAGCTACATCATCTGATATGCTGTAATACAACAAGAATTTATACAGTGCTGTCTAAACATTCACAAGTAACACAAGTAACTTGGGCTACAACATCTTAATACAGAAGTTGAACCTAACTGCCCAGTCAGCAGCCAGAGATGATACCTGAGCAATTTAGCTAAGCTGTCCATTGCCAGGACCTCCCATCCTCAGTCTGCATTGCTTAGAAATATTCTAGTAAACGAGCTCAAACTAGCATCCCAACAATGTTGGCGCTTTGGCCAACAGGCAAAATATTGCAAATCGTGGGAGTAGTGTCCAGTCTTTGGAGAAACAGATCATGATGTTCCATCTTGTGTTCAACCTTCTCATCTTAACTGCTAAACAGCTGTATAGTCCTTGTGGCTTAGCGCTTCTTTTTTTATTATAATAATAATAATTAACTGCTAAACAGCATACCCTTCATAATATCCTCTGTACCCTATTTTTCGAAGAAGTGAAATCCTCTTTTTAAATGCAAAAAAATAGGGCATGTGTAATATAGCAGTGACCCAGTTTCATCTCCACAGAAAAATACCAAGGATATCTTGCTACAGAATTACCCAACACATTCAACTCCTAGTAAAAAAAAAGTAATAATCACCCCAGTCATTGCTATCTTTGACATTTCTCCACCCACAGTCTTCAGTTTTTTTTTTTTTTTTTTTTTCAAATATTTCTTATTAAAGACTCGCCACTCTTACCAGTGCTAGTTGTAAAATGCAGGAACACTTTGTTAACAAATGTTTTATGTGATACTATACTTAGAAACCAGAAGCACACACTTCTCTTAATATGTTAGCAGTGCTTTTCCTGATAACCAGTTTGTTATTGTAATTTTTTCTTGATATTTAAAAAATTTACAGCTACTTGGCTTTGCAATATCTTGTCCCAAGTCCATACCTTAGGACTCCAAAGGCAAACAACCATTTTTCTTTAAAGATTTCTCGTTGGAGAGGCTCTTCAGTATTCGAGTAGAAGCTCTCAGCCTTTCTCTTTGTGTGTTGAATGCCGTGGAAATCTCGCATAGCCTTCAAAGCTTCCCGTCATAGTTGACTGAACCTATTTAAAACTTTAGTTTATTTTTCTTTGAGAACTCGTAGACAAACCCTTCTACATTCAGCTAGATCTTATTGAAACTGTACTACAAAGACCAACTACTGTAAATACCTCAGCCTCTCCTGCTACCCTTCCTAAACTTGATCCCATTTATCATCAAGGTTTACATGTGTCTAGGATCTGTATAATCTTTCAAAGGCTTATATGCTGAGGCAAACATTCCATCTTTGCAAGATTGGCACAGTACTCATTGTCTCTGCTAGTTTATCCACTTCCATGACCTGTACAATCCATTTATATACAGAACAATCACGGATGTTAGTAAGAATCATTTAATTATCATCTCCATTTATTATGTCCCTTTAATCTTTATTTGTGCATTAGTAAAATCTCTTGGTTTAACTCAACTTCTTGTTCACCCTTTATCTTGCTCTTCCCTCCTTTGTTGTGAGGTTTCAGTGATTGGTTTACACCTTTCTGCTTCCATGCCCAGAGAGACTCATGTCAGCTACTAACTAGCACTGACTTTCTTGAATAACACTGTCACATTCTGATGCTGTAGCATCGTAAACTGAAGGTTACCATTTCAAAGATGGAGCAGGGTATACAGCTTTAATGCCACATGATACTCCAAGGACATTTACTAGGGTCAGCCAGCATTTTCACTGCTGAGTTGTGTGTAATATTCATAGTTATCAGTCACCTGAAACCATGTCTGCTTAGTCATCCTTGGTTTCCATCTCCCAAAATGTATTACACCCTATCCAGAAATTTAATCCATCACACATCCAAGTTATCTTTTTACAGAACAGTGGTTATGTCACATGTTAAGCAAGCACAAGGTTTCACTACATTAATGCTATACAGAACTGACAGGTAGATGAATAAGACACAAGTGCAACATTTGAGTATCTTTATTGTTGAAATGTTTCTCCAGTGCATTAGGCTTAAACAGTCAAGTACAGATGACCAATACTGAAGACATTGAAAGAAAGGGAGCTGTACTTTTATGGTATTTAGTCTCTTAGCCTTAGTTAAAGGTGTAGAGTTTTTAAACCTTGATTAAAGTGTTCAGTTCCTTCAGGCTAAGGGACTGAACACCTGACTGTCTCCAATGCAACTCACCTCTGTATTGGACTGAAGAAGCCTGCTATGCATGTAAAATGTTTCAACAATAAAGATACCCAAGTGTTGCATGTGTTCACCAAGTAGAAAGCAGTTTTTATTGCGTTCCTAGACACACCAGTGTTCAGGGCAGTGAACACGCAGACAAAGCAGCTCAGTCAGCTATTCATAGAGTATTCCTTTCTCTTGACTATTTTCCAGTATATTCATCATAACTTTCAAACTGCTGTCAGTAGTGTTGGCCTGGTTAGAACACAAAAATTATTTTCAGTTGATGCACAATTAGGTTCCTGGCCATCTTCCCATTCTTATCAGTTATGGAAACTCGTGCTCTCACCTTCAAGAATCGGACATGACGCACACTGATACCACTTGGACAGAGACCAGGTAGTTTTCTGTGAGAACTGTTCGGTCGCATTATCTGTTCGTATTTTATTAGACTGTCACTTCTACCTGCACCTATAATTTGCATTCAGCATCTACAGGTCAGTGTGTGTCAGTACCCTGACACACACACTAACCTCACTGAAAGTCTCACCATAACTGCAGACTCTTGACTTTTTTTTTTTATATAAACTTATTATACAAACTTTGATTTCAATTTTGCACCTTCCTCCCTTGCATACGCCTGCTCACAACTCTGTATGACCCATATATATTATATATACATACACATACATACATAGTATATAAATATTTTTATTTTATAAACATTAAAATATGTTAAAAATCTGATTAATACAATGTTTGATATTGGTATTACCTATCTGCTAAGGCATTGAAATATTGAGTGATCTCTTGCTGCAGGTCAGCAAGATATTCAGAATGAGCAATGCTTTACCTGCCCTCTGTGCATTTCTTTGCATTTCTTGAGTGAAAGCCTGCGTGACAGCTCGAAAAACAAATGAATTGGATGAACTTCAGCTCAACTCTATTTATCATGATCTTTAGTTTAATTTGTGTTGAAGTGAAAAGTTTGTTGGCTCATAGTGCTTACAGAATATTTTGTTTCTAATAATCTTTTATTTATTTCAGTACATATGCAATATATAATTTATTATTTTGTTTTAATTATCACAAAATTAATTATTTCTGTATAATACAGTATTTATATTTTGGGGTCATAATGGCATCTGTATTTTGAGATAAATAATTGGATTGTGAATTGTTTTTATTAGTAAATATATATTCAGGATTCAAAATTTTGAAAGTGGTCAGCCTGTACTTTTTCATTTTCAGTTGCTGAATCAGATTTTTTGTTATATAATTACTTGACAGCTTATGGCTCATTTATAGTGCTTTGCTATATATTGATGATATCACTAACTTATCTTATGAGACAGATTTTTCCTTTGTAGTTAATGCAGTTTGAAGACATCATATCCTGTTTAATGGTCTTCGAAAATTTGACTTCTTTTACTTGATAGCCTTTTTATGATAATTTGTAAAGTATGAAGAACAACTATTTTTTACCATTTTTTTAAACCATTATAATGTGATATTAAGTTTCTGTACTGATTTGACTATGCTTCATTTAAATGTAAACTTTATTAAAGAGCATTGTCAGCTGGGTTGTTGTAGCCCTCACCGAGAATCATTTTTAATTTTTAATTTGTTATTTTCCTTCCTAGAATGATGTACAGTATATTATAACACTGTTGCTCAGGATTTGGAAGTGAAACATTATAGCAACAACCCCACTGCCAGACTCTTTATTTAGATTGATCTGTTACTAAGGTTAATCTATTTGTAAACAAAATCTACCAGCCTAGGTAGGTTACCTGCAGAAACTAAATACTTTTCAAAATGTTGAGTACAGTGTACTGTAATCTTGTTGTCAAGTGTATTTCAATTAGGGAATTTTGTAGGTAGTCTGCTCTCAGTGGTGTCTTTATCAATGTAAATTTTTAATAAAACTGATATTTATATTAATATATTTGTATTAGAATTCTCCTTTAATTCCAACATTATTTATTATTACTTCATGTAGCTTACCCAGATAAGTGAAGGAAGCAAATTTTGTCATCTTTAAGTGAAAATTAAAAAAAAAAAATTAAAACTAAACAAAAAAAAGTATAAGGTGCTGTTGTAGGGTAACCCATGGAAAAGCAGTGTGTGAATCTTGAGCTCTATGAGATCATGTCATTTAAGAAGCTCTTGAGATTACAGTGGAACCTCAAATATTGAACTTTCTTCAGTACAGGAGGCTGTTCGGGTGCCTTTACCGAATGAATTTATTCCCATCAGGAATAATGTAAATTAGATTAGTCCATTTCAGACCCTCAAAAATACACTTATAAAAGCACTTACAAAAATACACTTACATAATTGGTTGTGTTGGGAGCAGTTCGATTTTTTAGGTTCCACTGTATATCACTTAAGAAGCTATATTTGCCATGTTTCACCACATATCTGCTAGGGTGGTCCTTGTGGGTTTAGCACTTAGTTTTGATTGTAATATTATTATTATAATACCAGGCTGGTAAAACCAAGGCAAAACATTTCACTCTTACACTACACAGAATGAAAGTCAATAGTAAATTTTTATTAGGTTACTTTTATATCAAAGACTTAGTTTTCTCAGTAATCTTATTGAGTACCTGATAAAGTCACCTAGTGTGGCTTGTATGTGGTTGACATTATATCAATGTAAGAGCCCAAGGGATATCCAGAATTACATTATACAGGAATGTGATATTTTGGATTGTTTTGCCAGATTTCCACACATTTTAGGACACCCCAGTTGTTCATTGTGAATTGTGTAAATTTGACAACAAAAAGTCTAGTTTATGCAGTTTTTGCTTTTCCACAGATTAATTTAGCAGATAATTCATTATTGAGAATGTTAACAAAATTAATTCTGAAAGCATTTAGTATTTACCAAACTTCTGTGGGGAGGGGCCTCCCTCTCATACCTTCTCTGCCACCATTGATAAATTAGTTTTTTTAAAACTGTAGTTTTTAGTGTGATCATAACCATAATTTTTAAAGGGGTGGACCGGTAAGCCAGTGGAAGGCCTTGGTCAGATGACCAAAAGCTCCAGTTATGGGTCATCGTATAACTGAGACCTGCATCAAGAAACACTTGTCCTGTTTCCTGACAAACCTTCCTAACCTAACCTAGTTTTCAGATTTATTTACTCATTATTCACACTTCTATTTATTACATTTCTCATCTTATTTTACTACTGCTATTATCTGAGGCAGCTTGTTTACAAGGGTATTAGAAGGAATATAGAAGATATAAGATTAAATCTTTGTAGTTTAAAGTAAGTATCTGGTAATATTTTCTTCAATAATTAAAAATTTTCAGAGAAGCTTTAATATTAATGGTGTTAATTTATAATCCATTTCTGAACAAAAGATTATGAAGTGTATGATACCCTACGAACTTTTGTTTTTTAAATGAGTGAGAACATGGAATGGTTCAGCCTCTCCTCACTTAACGACTGAGTTCCGTTCCTAAGACCACGTTGGTAAACGAGTTCATCACTAAGTGAGGAGCATGCTATAATGGTAGTGGGTTTGTGTCGACCATCTTTGATATTGTTTTAATGTCCCCTTTGCATCATTTATAACTTTTCTGATATATTTTTAAATGTTTATACAGTAGTGTACTATGTATTCTAACAAACAGAATAGAGGAAATCAGCTCTAATATACATTACGTGTATTTAGATATGTACACAAGTCAGAGAGCCCGTTGTAAGTCCGAGTTTTCGGTAAACGAGTACGTCACTAAGTGAGGACAGGCTGTATTTGATTTCCAGTTCTTATGAAGTTAGTGATGTACAGCATACCATGTGTGTGTATATGTATGTATGTATATATTTACATAATGTGTGGGTAGAATGAAAGGGAGTAAAGCAGCTGGGATTGATGGGGTAAAGATAGAAATGTTAAAAGCAGGAGGGGATATAGTTTTGGAGTGGTTGGTGCTTTTATTTGATAAATGTATGGAAAAGGGTAAGGTACCTAGGGATTGGCAGAGAGCATGCATAGTTCCTTTGTATAAAAGCAAAAGGGGCACAAGAGGATGCAAAAATTATAGGGGAATAAGTGTGTTGATTATACCTGGTAAAGTGTATGGTAGAGTTATTATTGAAAGAATTAAGAGTAAGATGGAGAGTAGGATAGCAGATGAACAAGGAGGCTTTGGGAAGGGTAGGGGGTGTGTAGACCAAGTGTTTACAGTGAAACATATAGGTGAACAGTATCTAGATAAGGGTAAAGAGGTTTTTGTGGCATTCATGGATTTGGAAAAGGCGTATGACAGGGTGGATAGGAGGGCAATGTGGCAGATGTTGCAAATGTATGGAATAGGAGGTAGGTTATTGAAAGCAGTGAAAGCAGTGACTTGGGTGAAGCCTGAACATTTGGAGATTATATAACTAAACACTTCGTATTCACGTAAAGGTTTCTTTCATTCCAACTCTGTCTCCTTCCTGAAAATTCTTACTGTTATAATGTTGGTACAATTATTGTCAATATGATAGGTTAAAAAGGACACAAGTGCAAGTAATGAGACATTTTATTGTGGCAACGTTTTGCTCTCCAGGAGCTTTGTCAAGCCGTTACTGTTGACAGGACTCCTGGGGAGTGCAACATTGCCACAGTAAAATGTCACATTAGTTGCACTTGTTTTCTTTTACCTATCATAATTGTTACTACTTTCTAATGCAACACAGTCATCTTTTCTACATACTCAGGTTAGAGCATGTATGAGACAGGGAGATCATTTTCCAGTAAAAGTAGGCCTTAGACAAGGAAGTGTGATGTCACCATGGTTCAATATATTTATATATGGAGTTGTAAGAGAAGTGAATGCTTGGATGTTGGCAAGAGGTTTGGGGTTAAAAGATAATCTAACACAAAGTGGGAGTTGTCACAGTTGCTCTTTGCTGATGACACTATGCTTTTGGGAGATTCTGAAGAGAAGTTGCAGAGGTTGGTGGATGAGTTAGGTAGAGGATGTAAAAGAAGAAAATTGAAAGTGAATATAAGAAAGAGTAAGGTGATAAGGATAACAAAAAAATTAGGTAACGAAAGATTGGATATCAGGTTGGAGGGAGAGAGTATGGAGGAGGTAAATGTATTCAGATATTTAGGAGTGGACGTGTCAGCAGATGGGTCTAAGAAAGATGAGGTGAATCGTAGAATTGACGAGGGAAAAAAGGTGAGTGGTGCACTGAAGAATCTGTGGAAACAAAGAATTTTGTCAATGGAAGCAAAAAGTTGAATGTATGAGAGCATATTTATACCAGTGCTCTTATATTGGGTGTGAAGCATGAGTGGTGAATGTTTTAACAAGGAGAAGGCTGAAGGCAGTGAAGATGTCATGTCTGAGGACAATGTGTTGTGTGAATATAATGCAGAGAATTTGTAGTTTGGAAATTAGGAGGAGGTGTGGGATTACCAAAACTATTATCCAGAGGGCTGAGGAAGGGTTGTTGAGGTGGTTCAGACATGTAGAGAGGATGGAACAAAATAGAATAACTTTGAGAGTGTATAAATCTGTAGTGGAGGGAAGATGGGGTAGAGGTCAGCCTAGGAAACATTGGAGGGAGTTGGGTAAAGGAGGTTTTGTGGGCATGGGGCTTGGACTTCCAGCAAGTGTGTTAGATAGGAGTAAATGAAGACGAATGGAATTTGGGACTTGACGAGCTGTTGGAGTGTGAGCAGGATGATATTTAGTGAAGGGATTCAGGGGAACCGGTTTTTATAGATTTAGCCGGACTTGAGTCTTGGAAATGGGAAGTACAGTGCCTGCACTTTAAAGGAGGGGTCTGGGATATTGACAGTTTAGATGGACTTCTAAACTGTCCTAGCTGAGCGCCTCTGCAAAGAGTGATTATGTATGAGTGAGGTGAAAGTGTTGAATGATGAAAGAATTTTCTTTTTGGGTCACCCTGCCTCGGTGGGGAACGGCCGACTTGTTGAGAAAATTTTTTTTTATATATATGTATATATAGGAGGTAGGTAGGTAGGTAGGAGGTAGGTTACTGAAAGCAGTGAAGAGTTTTTACAAGGATAGTGAGGCGCAAGTTAGAATATGTAGGAAAGAGGGAGATTATTTCCCAGTAAAAGTAGGCCTTAGACAAGGACGTGTGATGTCACCATGGTTGTTTAATATATTTATAGATGGGGTTGTAAGAGAAGTAAATGCGAGGGTCTTGACAAGAGGCGTGGAGTTAAAAGATAAAGAATCACACATAAAGTGGGAGTTGTCACAGTTGCTCTTTGCTGATGACACTGTGCTCTTGGGAGATTCTGAAGAGAAGTTGCAGAGATTGGTGGATGAATTTGGTAGGGTATGCAAAAGAAGAAAATTAAAAGTGAATACAGGAAAGAGTAAGGTTATGAGGATAACAAAAAGATTAGGTGATGAAAGATTGGATATCAGATTGGAGGGAGAGAGTATGGAGGAGGTGAATGTATTCAGATATTTGGGAGTGGACACATCAGCGGATGGGTCTATGAAAGATGAGGTGAATCATAGAATTGATGAGGGGAAAATGGTGAGTGGTGCACTTAGGAGTCTGTGGAGACAAAGAACTTTGTCCTTGGAGGCAAAGAGGGAATGTATGAGAGTATAGTTTTACCAATGCTCTTTTATGGGTGTGAAGCATGAGTGATGAATGTTGCAGCGAGGAGAAGGGTGGAGGCAGTGGAGATGTCATGTCTGAGGGCAATGTGTGGTGTGAATAGAATGCAGAGAATTCGTAGTTTGGAAGTTAGGAGGAGGTGCGGGATTACCAAAACTGTTGTCCAGAGGGCTGAGGAAGGGTTGTTGAGGTGGTTCGGACATGTAGAGAGAATGGAGTGAAACAGAATGACTTCAAGAGTGTATCAGTCTGTAGTGGAAGGAAGGCGGGGTTGGGGTCGGCCTAGGAAAGGTTGGAGGGAGGGGGTAAAGGAGGTTTTGTGTGCGAGGGGCTTGGGCTTTCAGTAGGCATGAGTGAGCGTGTTTGATAGAAGTGAATGGAGACAAATGTTTTTTAATACTTGATGTGCTGTTGGAGTGTGAGCAGAGTAACATTTATGAAGGGATTCAGGGAAACTGGCAGGCCGGACTTGAGTCCTGGAGATGGGAAGTACAGTGCCTGCACTCTGAAGGAGGGGTGTTAATGTTGCAGTTTAAAAACTGTAGTGTAAAGCACCCTTCTGGCAAGACAGTGATGGAGTGAATGTTGGTGAACGTTTTTCTTTTTCAGGCCACCCTGCCTTGGTGGGAATCGGCCAGTGTCTTAATAATAATAAAAATAATGTATGTATGTATCTAGGTACGTAGGAGGTTGGTAGACAGCAACCACCCAGGGAGGTACTACCATTCTGGCAAGTGAGTGTAAAACAAAAGCCTGTAATTGTTTTACATGAAGGTAGGATTGCTGGTGTCCTTTTTTCTGTCTCATAAACATGCAAGATTTCAGGCACTTCTTGTCTACTTACACTTAGGTCACACTACACATACATGTACAAGCGTATATATACACACCCCTCTGGGTTTTCTGCTATTTTCTTTCTAGTTCTTGTTCTTGTTTATTCCCTCTTATCTCCATGGGGAAGTGGAACAGAATTCTTCCTCCGTAAGCCATGCGTGTTGTAAGAGGCGACTAAAATGACGGGGGCAAAGGGCTAGTAACCCCTTCTCTTGTATAAATTACTTAATTTAAAAAGAGAAACTTTCGTTTTTCTTTTTGGGCCACCCTGCCTTGGTGATATACGGCCAGTTTGTTAAAAAAAAAAATATGAATGTATGTATGTGTTATACACATACATATATACGTACACACATGGTATGTTGTACATCACTGGTTTTATAAGAATTGGAAATCAAACACCATATGTACATATGTATGTATGTATACACAGTAGTTGTCATAACTATGCACGTGCATATATAAACTTTTATCAGACTCTTGCATGACACTTTCAAGAAGTGCCAGGGCAACTTTTGTATGGAAGACAGTGTCCCTTGCCATGATGCTAAAGACAAAGAATTGGCTAAATGATTATGATTTACCATGCTTTAATGATTGGCCTTTAAACTCAGTGGACATAAATTCAACCTTATTAACCTAACCTCAAAAACTGGAGTGCCAGTAAGCAGGTGTGGGAGGGTATTGACTTCTCCATCCTCCATACATTAGCCTTATCAATGTCTAGGAGATTTAGGAGGGCATTAAGAGGAAAAGTAATCCTATGAAATACTTGTTCAGGTGAGGAACACGTACATATTTCAGTATAAGTATATTATTTCTGAAAGTTGTTTACAATGAGAGGTCATCTTTTCTGTGATCTGTTTGTGCACTCATATTTATTACACCTGCTGTGTCTGTGTGTGCATGCATTCTCACCTGTGTGAGTACGTGTGAGCATGTGTGCGAGCGTGTGTGCATGTGTGCGTCTGTTTTTTCAGATAGAATAATCCAAGGGTATTTATTAGTTAGCCAGTTAACCAGCATTTTCATAGCAGTTAATTGCAATACTCATCACTATAATGCACATTGCAACTATGCCTGCCTTGTCCATCATTGCTGTTTCCTGCTCCCCCAGTGCATTACAAGCTATCCAGAAATTCAACTTCCCACATCCCATCATCTTTCATAATATATTACACATAAGCTTCCAGTCCCTCACAGGAGTGTTCCTTTCTCAGACTATTTTTTGGTGTTTTTTTAAACTGCTGGTAACAATACTGATCCAGGTTAAAACTTAACATATTGTTTTCTGTTAAACTATAATTTGGCTCCTGTACATCTTCCTACTGGTAAAGGGTATGAGAAACTACACTCTCAGTTTGTCAATTTAATATATGATTTGCTCATGGATGTCACTAGGAGAAATGTTTAACACCTTTGCAAGGGCTTCCACTTTGCATTGTCAGTTTGCCATATCTTAATAGACTTTTCTGTCTGTCGAGGAGCAATAGACTTTTCTGTTAAGGAGCACATGGAATTCACTATGACATCTACAGTGCTCAGACATATTAATTGATCTCACTGAAAATCTCTCCTCTGATGCATACGCACTCATTAAATTTCTAATGAAAATTGATCTATTGCACGAACCTTGGTTTCAGTTTGGCATCCTCATTGACCCTCTACCTTCACTAATCCATACCTTTGTAGTAAACATCTATTGGTTTAGCACATGTTTTAATGCAGTTAAAATGCAGTTTAGAGACCAGTGTAAAACTATAATAATTTGTGTGTATCTACACAATATAACATCAGTTCTGGCATTTATATGCATATTGTAGCTAAAATTTAAAATCGGAAAACTCCTCTAATTGCTTGGAAATATGAAAATATGCAATAAAAACAAAATTTCTCTCATTTTTATTGCACTTCATCCTCTACCTCTGGATATATTGTATTAATCTCTGCTAGGTCATCATTACGTAATTCTTCATTATGGTACCTAATATACTCCATAATGTCTTCCTTCTAAAGGTCTGAAATCCTCTCCTCCAACCTTCCACCCCAGCTTAAAAATTACACATTTGTCCACAGTTTTGGAGAGCACTTCATGTTAATTAAACAGTTTTCCCAAAGGGGATTTCCAAGCACCATTTACAGTAGAGGACTTCATTTATCCCAAATGTGATCATGGATTGTTGGCCTGTAAAAGAAGGTCAACAGTTGTAACAGAAAAGGAGAAAAAAGATATCTGATCTTCTAACAAAATAAATGCAAAGAGCAGTAGATGTTAACAAAAGAAAACACTTTTTACATAGTGAAAATTTCAGTACCCCTAAACACAGTCCTGGGTTTTTTACTGTTCCTTGTTCTCATAGACAGATAATAACACTAGCTGCATCCTTCGCAGATGATACCAAAATAAGCATGAAAATTACCACAGCAAAAGACATGGAAAATTTGCCAGCAGATATCAACACAGCCTTCCAGCGGGCATTATAAAAATAACATGATGTTAATAGTGACAAATTCTAACTGCTCAGATATGAAAGGAATTCAAAAGGAGCACTGGATACATAATACAGGAGCACTGTATCTTACAACAGAAGGGACATATAAAAGACTTGCGTATATGAACATGAGACGATTTTTTGTTTTAACAAATGCTGCACAAGCCAGGAAAATGACAAGAGTGGATAATGAAAACTTTCAAAACAAGAGTAACAGTGTAAATGATGATGCTATTCAAATCTTCTTGTAAGTGTATGTTATATGTGAATCAATTGTCTTTTCTTGTTTAGAATATTGTTTGGTGTGGATGACTCGGTTTAAGGTAGGGGAGATATCAGAGTGGGAACACTGTATCAACATCCGGGGTCCCAGACTATTAAACATCTTACCAGAAGATATCAGAAACATGGTTGGAACAAGTGTAGAAGCCTTCAAGAGGAAACTGGACAAGTAACTTCACCAGGTGCCAGATCAACCAGGCTGTGATGGATATGTGGGGCAGCGGGCCTCCAGCAGCAACAGCCTGGTTGACCAGGCAAGCACTAGATGGGCCTGGCCCATGGCCGGGCTCAGAGAGTAGATAAACTCTCGAAACTCTTCAAAGGTATATCAAAGGGAAAAAGGTACAGAGATTATTTAATACCTGCACAGTGCCAATAAAGCATCTAAAGTACTAGGAATGTGTTACTTGGAGTGAAGAAATGTTAACAGTGTAATTATATGTATGCCTACAATCCCCTAGTACATTTAGAGCAAGGCCCCCTTGCCAGGCCATGACATCATATGCTTCCCCATACTTGGGCAGTTGCCCATAGGCCTTTGTCTCAGATTCCGACTGGGCATAGAAGAGGGCAGACAGGCATGCTGGGTTCTCTCCTAGTATTCACAATATATGTAATGCATTTCATAACAGCCATCAGTGTTTCCTTCACTATGATCTCCTGTCTAACGAACCCCACAATAGAAAGAGATACTGTACTTGATATTGTAAGCATAGAAGATACATGAGAGCCTAGTCCCAACTCTACATGCTGCCATCACATAGTGCCGTGAGAGATCAGTTGTTCTCTCTAGGCTGGGACACAGCTGTACACTAACAACCCCTTTCAAGGCAAGCAAAATTGCAAAATATACAGGGTACTGGAGAATATACAGAGAACTTTCACTGCATGAATAAGCACAGTCAAGCACCTCAGTTACTGGGACCATTTGAAGTCCCTTGAGCTGTACTCCTTGGAATGCAGGTGAGAAAGATACATCATAATTTACACCTGGAAAATCCTAGAGGGGCTAGTCCCAGATCTGCACACACATTATCACTCCCTATGAAAGCAAAAGACTGCAGGCAGTGCAACATCCCCCAATGAAAGCAGGTGTGAGTACACTAAAGAGATAACACATTAAGTGTCAGGGGCCCAAGAGTGTTTAACTGCCTCCCGCCTGATTACCAATAGACACCTGACTGTCTTCAAGAGGGAGGTGGACAGATACCTAAAGTCAGTACCTGACCAGTCAGGCTGTGGTTCATTCTTTGGATTGCGTGCAGCTGGTAGTAACAGCCTGGTTGATCAGGCCCTGATGCACTGTGAGGCCTAGTCATGGACCAGGCCATGGGGACATTGATCCCTGAAACACCCTCCAGGGTAGACTCCAGGTATGGGAGGAAGTGTAAAGGGGAAGCACTGTGGACAAATTAAAAGCCACCATCTGTAGTGCAAAGCTTTTCAACCTGCTATCAGCAAGTGTAATGTTTTCAAGAGGAAACTAGATGAATACCTCCACTAAGTGCCAGATCAACCAGACTGTGATGGATGTGTGGGCTGGCACTCCTCCAACAGTAGCAGCCTCGTTGAATAGGCAGTTAACAGAAAAACCTGATCCCAGGCAGGGTTGTGAAGGAAGAAAAACTATAAAGCTGTCAGGACTTGATACTCTTGTTATCAGCTTTTTACTCTTTTACCAGCTTTTACAGCTAGATGTACTCCTTCAGAACCCAACAAGCTCTAGCTAGGCTACTCCACATAAAGGAGCATTATTGCTCTCTAGTCTCATTTCCATCAGTCAGTGTAGTGTTATTTTTTGGTTACAATCTGTTATGATTGTTTATGTCCTTATCTTTTGTACCAGATTTTTCATGTAACAAAAGATCCTGGCTCCAGTGTGTCCAGAATAATCATGTATTACTAGTACTGTACTGTATCACATTGCCTGTTTCTATGAATATTCTATTATGGCTATGCAGTGACATTTAATATCTTTCTGCTCAGTGTACTGTAACTGATGCACTAAATGACTGAATTTATATATACAGAATTGAAATTACTATAAAAGGTGCATTACAAACATTTATTATTTATTATTATTACAGTTTTGCTGCATAATTATTATTAATAGTATATTTGAATAAGTACTGTATTCGATATGTGGACAATTTTCACACGTTACTTACTAAATGCTTCTCTCTTGCCCAGCCAATGTATGACATTGTTTTAAGTATGAAGTGCATAGATAAAATTATTAGTGTACTGTATGCATGTGTGTATTTGTTGTATATACAGTATGCATACATACCATGGTATACATAGACCAACTGCTTTATTGGAGACTATTAACCTGTCTCCTCTAAAAAAAACTGCCTTTATTTAATCCTAATAGAATGACGTTTATCCAGGAATTACACAACATATCAAGTACCTGTGCAGTCGAACTCCCAAATTTGCAGGAGTTAAGGTTAACTTAGAGATCCCTTGCAAATTCAGCATCCACAGATGTATCTAAATTATGTGAATGTAATAAATTTTGTTTCATATTTTTGGCTTGTTTTGTGTTTCAGAGGCCATCTCTCTCTAATATTGCTCTGACCACACTAATATTAATACATGTATTCATAAGAATGTCCAGAAAGAAGAGAGATTTGGGTGTGAGAAAATTAATGAAATCATATACAGTAGATGGTTTTCAATTTTTGGGTCATACACCAAGCTAGTTCAAAATGGGCACCTCCAAAAATGAATAATCAAAGTTGTGTGGGAGAGATCCTTTAGTAAATATATTGGATAATCAAAGCAATTTGAGGGTTTGACTGTATAGTGATTCCAAGAATATGAAGTAAGGTGATAGTACAATACAATGTACAGTGTATTAAAAGACAATGGACACTTCATCTCAGTCCTTTTTGCTCTTGTACCTTTGTACCCATTTTCCTAGCTTTAAGCATTTTCTTTGATTACACCGTACCTTGTCTTTGAAAAGCCTGTTCGTTGCAGGGAATGAAAGGTTTATTCCGTCCCCCATCCCCTTTGGTAGTTATTCTTGACAGTTAGTTGTCCCAACAGGTACGGCTCCCAACAGTATGATGTCCTACGAGCTACAGAACTTCCTCGATTCCCCAACAGTAGAGCCTGTCCCCTTCCTTGGACAAAATCTGCAACAACCTCAAGAGAGGGTGAAGGATGCTTTGCATATGGTAAAGGTGGTTAAGGTATGTGAAGAGTGTGGTAAAACATTTGAAAGAACTTCAGAATACTTGCAACATATAAACTTACACAAGCTACTGCAGCAATGCGAGAAATGCAACTTTAAAACCAAGGATAAGGAGAGGTTCAAGTTGCATATGATTTCTCATGACTCTGATAATTTAAAGTTGAGATGCAATATTTGTCATGAACTCTTTGTCAGTCCCATCTCTCATAGAATCCACAAGAGGAAAATTCACAGTATCTTTGAATGTAAACATTGTTCAGCTGACTTTATGTCAGATGTGAAATGGAAAGAACATAAAAAGAAAGGCCATAAAAAGATGAAGTTTGATATTACTAGTGAAGACAAAAATGAAAACAGCAACTTGGTCAGCCTTGAAAATCCTGTGCATACATTCTCAGATAAAATGCAACTAGTTTGTCGCCTTTGTAATAAGGAAACCAGAAACAAGTACCAGTTAAAAATCCACGTTGCACAACATCTTGGGGTTTCTAGTGATAAGATTAGTGATGATGACCTTATTGCAGATATTAAGCCATTTTCTTGGGAAGGAGGACTGTTATCCCCACCTGAAGAACCCCAAGAACAGAACAATCAATCTGTAGTAACCAATAAGTCTATGGAATCTGTCCTTCAAAACTTGTTTCCAAGCGAGAATATTAATGTCGCAGCCCCCCAGGATGAAAAATCTATAGATTCTTCCTTCTTTCCTTCAAGAATTCAGTTCTGTGATGTTCGTCCCAAAAAAGAAGACACAGTGTCACCAGAAAGTCCAAGATCAACAGGAAATATCAAGACAGATTCTTTACCATCTACACTTTTACCACAGCCACCTGGTGAAACAGGCTCAGTGCAGACAAAAATTAGTGAAGAGTCTGAGCACCAGTGCCAAGATACTCCTCCAGCATACAGGAAAAGGAGAGTAAAATCACGTCGAAGATTTAGGCCTTTGATACCGTGCAATCATTGCTCATCAGCGTTTACAACCAACACAGCTTTACGCAATCATAAGAAACGGAAACACATGAAGAGGCCTCAATGTCCAGCATGTAATATGACTAAGACTAGCAGCAGAAAACTATTTCAACACCAGATTAAAGCCCACAGAAACAAATTTAGATGCCATTTTTATTGTCTTGCTTTATTTGATACACGTGAGGAACAGGCTGCCCACCACCTAGCGGTACATAAAAGGGATGACTCCAAACATATCTGTCGCTATTGTAAAGAGGAATATCCTAGGGGAGCTTACATCAAACATCTGGAAGAATGTAAAGAGGTTCCTGTTAACACTGAAAGTGTTTCGTGTAATTTTTGTGAGAGTAGTTTTTGTACTGATTGTGAATTTACAGATCATACCAAACACTGTGGACCTTGGAAATTAAAAAATAAAGAGAATAATTCAGATTTAGACTCTCCAGAGAAACTTTCAGTACAAACCTCTACTAAAGCGGATACAAATACACCAAGTGAAATTATAAATCAGAATGTTACACAAAGTCATAATAAAAGAAAAACAAGAAAGAATGATTATATGAATAGAAAACCAAAACCAAAAGAGAGGGAAAAAATATTTAAAATCCCTATCAATAAAGAAGAAGCACAAGAATCACAAAAGAAACATTTGGATGCAAGCAGTCATTCAGTGGAGAGTATGCTAGAAAGTGGAGGAATTTTGCAAAAGTGCAAATTTTGTCCAAATACCTTTGATAATTCAGAGGATGGCATTAGTCATGTGTTATCCCAGCATAAAACATTGTTATTTGCAACAAAGGCACCCCAGATATGCCATATTTGCAACAAATCATTTATATCGAGTTTATCATACTGTAAACACATTGTAAAGCATTATGGTGAACTTGGCTTGTGGGATGCCCTGGTGCCCTCTGAATTAGATATAGAAAATATTAGAATGAACTGTTGGATCTGTAAAACTGCAGGCATGAAATATCATAGATATCATGTTACTACACGAGATAAAACCATTGAGAAGTATTTATCAAGTAAAGCATGTAAAATGTCATCTGCAAAAGAAGGAAAAATTTATCATTGTTCTGTTTGTGAAGAATCATTTCCTTGTAGGTATTCATTTTGGAATCACATCAAAGTTCATCTGTCAAAGTCACCATTCAAAAATGCCGAAGGAGGAAAGTACTTTAAATGTGTTAAATGTCCAATGAGGTTTAAGAAAAAATCAGAACTTTTAGGTCATTTGGGCATACATCTTTTACACTCAGATACCAAAGAAGATGAAGGTGAATTGAAAACCATAAATAAGAGTAAAAATTTCAAAAGAGATCTGGAAAATAAGAATGCCCAAGATGATACCAATGAGGAACATGACAAGGATGAGATTGAAAATATTTGGTTGGAAGAGAATGTATCAGACTATAAAGCACTTCCCCATCGGTGTAAGCGTTGCCATAAAAGGTTTGCGAAGAAAGAAGATGCCTTGAAGCATGTTGTAACTACCCATAAATCACTGTTGAAAATGATGGGTGAGACTCATGTTTGTCACATATGTGACAAGACATTTATGAAACCAATGGTATTATGTGCTCATTTATTAAAACATTACAGTGAACTCAATATGTGGGATGATCTTGTGCCCAAGAATTTATTAGAACAAACCCAAGATAGAAGATTTTGTTGGATTTGTAAAAATATGCTTGGTAGGAAAGCCTCAAAGCACATACACAAGAGGAACAATTATATTGAAAGAGTATTGTCAAATAAATTCAAAGATCTGGAAACTGATGAGAATTTCAAGTGTTCTTTATGTAATTATGCATGCTCTAATAGATATACATATTGGAAGCACATAATGCTCCATATGTATAAGGTTCCTAAAAAGCGTAAACAAAAAGATGTATTGGCAGAATCTCCTGGTAATTCTAATGATGTTCAAAAGGACCTTCTTGAATGTAGTGAATGCTTGTGTAAATTTAAAGAAAAATCTGAATTGAACAGACATTTAGCAAGTCATTTCCTTTTGCCGTTTGTTCAGATAGATGGCAAATGGAAAAGTGACCATAGTCAAAGTAAAGATAGTTTAAATTCTTTGAGTGAGAATCATGACAACAATAAACTACAAACTGTTAGTGCTAAGTATGTTGAGAAGAAGGGAAAGGGTAAAGTGGAACCACAGTTCATTAGTTCAATAAAGAAACGTACTGTAGCTGTCAGAAAGTCAAGGCCAATATCCAACAATGATACTTTGAAATGTATTCGTTGCTTCAAAACATTTGAAAATAATGAAGAAGCTGTAAAACATGTTCTATCGTCACACAAATTTATGTTGACTCGAATAGTCAGAGAACCTCTAACTTGCACTGTATGTGGTGCAGTTTTTAAGAGTGAGTGGTGGCTCTGTAGGCATATTTCTAGACATTATAGTGAACTTGGTATGTGGAATGCTCTAGTCCCTCGAGATTTACTCAATAAAATTAATCTGAGAAATCAGTGCTGGATATGTAATTGCAAACTTGATAAGAAATATGCTGATCATACTAGTAAGCGAAATATACAGATTGAGAAACTGTTGCTAACTAAATGTAAAAAGAAAGAAGATATATTTAATTGTTCAATATGTAATGATACATATCGGAATAGGCTAGAGTACTGGAAGCACATCAAGATTCATTTATGCAAACCACCTGTGCAATATAGATCTCTCAATGAGCTGTTAAGCACTACTTGTAATAGTGCAGATGATAAGGAGAAGGTCCTCGAATGTAGTGATTGTTCTTTAAGTTTCAATGATGAGCCTGAATTGTACGCACATTTGGCTACCCACTTCCTGGAACATGTATCTGAGCAAAGTAATTACAACAGTGAGAGTGAACAAACTGAGGATGAAATCTCTGAAACAAATTTTAGTGATGATGAAGAATGGCTGCCATCATCTAAAACCTTTGAAAGGAGGAAAGACAGACACAATACTAGAGAATTTATTTCTAAAAGGGAAGGAGAAAGTTCTCTCTTGGCAAAGAAAGGATGTGTAAATGAGGTTAGCAGTAAGGATAAAGATAAAAATGGGTTAATTGATGAGGATAAAAACAAGGTGAATGATGAGGCTAAAAGTGAGAGGAATGATGAGGGTAATGTGAATGATAAGAATGAAAGTAGTTGGCTGGAAAAAGTGAAGCCTGCTAATTCATTAGGTGAAGATTCAGACGATGAGTTAGAAGAAACATACGAAATTGGGATAGATACAGATAATGATGTTGGGATTGGTACAGATAATGAGGTTGGGATATGTACTGATAATGATTTTGAAATAGGTACAGACAATGAATTTGAAATAGGTACTGATGATGAGTTTGAAATAGGTACAGATAATGAGTTTGAGATAGGTACAGATGATGAAAATGAAAATTACACACAATATTAAATAGTTAAAAATATATGTCTGCCTTTCTGCTACTGCATATCTTAAACATGTTATTCCCTATAGCAATTTACCTTCCTAGGATGACCAGACATAGAAGCATTCCACAATATTTCTAAAGATTATAATTGTCACAAAAATGCTTTGAGTGTAAGACTTAACTGCAGCACAAAACATACTTTAGAAAGAATGTTTCACACTGGCTTAGATATTGTACTTGCCATTTGCATGCACTGAGAGACAAGCATATTTTTTTTTTAATGAACTAGATCCCCAGCAAGGGCAAGTTGTATACTGTGCAGGGACTGGAACACTTACATGTCAACCATTCAAGGGTTAGTCATTACTACAGATATGTTGAGACTGGATAGTACTGTATACTGTATATCCTTCATTTGGCTGCTTGTTCCTGAACCAGTTGGGCTTTTTGCACCAAATTGGTGAGGATTTCATTATACTCTTAAGAATGAACTTGAAATGAATTCCAGTACCAATTAATTATTTCTCCTCTTTAATGTTCAAATGTGGGTCTAGTGCGCTGTTAAGGAAGCGCGATAACCACTCCAACTGTTACCTTGATGTTAAGTTGCCTCAAAATCTATTAACAGTAAAGCCAAAACAGGGAAATCTGTAAAAGAAATTTGATAATCATATTCATGGAAAGGGAATCTGTGGCATTTGAAAGTTGCTCTTAAACTTGGTGATGTTATATAGTGAATTAGGCCAAAGCAATAGTGGGAGAAGGGCCATACATATATCCATTTACAAAATACATTTTCACTACATCAGGAAAAACTTTCAAGCACCTCATTTAAATAGGATTGTTTATTGTATTCCATTCCTCATGACCTTATAAAACCTTTCACTTGTGTGTATACTGTCACTTCACATTTCCCATCCAGATTGCTAGTTGCCCTCCCATCATCTTGCTAAATCAACATGCACTAAATCATGGAAATGCTGACTGCAGTCCTAATGGTCATTATTGTCTCCACAAAAATATAGTACAGCATACTTTATGCTGTATATAACTATTTATCTTTTCTTTTAATTCCGGGGATTTGATCCCTGGACCTCAATGGTGAGAGTCACGCCTCTCACCACCGGACTACGACTATTGATATATAGCACTATTAGGATAATTTTCAGTGTTATGTGAGTACTAGTAACATGCTAAGGTAACATTCCACTCTGTAAAGCAGAGTAGGACCTTTTCAAGTATTGTAAATGATTTACTGATGATAAATTAATTTACACACAAACACTCATTTTTTCATATTCTTATAGACAGAATGTACAGTAATGAAGGATTGCACTTTGGAACAACCTCATCTTTCATCTCTTGTGTATCTTAGTTAAATGAAGGTTGATAATGTTACTGGGTAGTGTAGCTCCCTGTGTCAGTTATAAAATTGTTTTTCTAGGGTATCATACTGCTGTTCTAATAAGTTTTTTCAGTTCCACATGATGCTTTGGGTAATCTTAACTAAAAACAAAACACTAGACCTTATTCAAAGTATGCCAAATTGATTTTTTTTTTTTCACAAGTGTCTCATTCTTCACTGTGTCAGTTTTCTAAACCATTACATCACAAAGCAAAGTGATAATGTGAATGAAAATAGAGAAGATAACCACAGAGAGTCTATCATATGGTATGTGTCCAGAGACTTATGACTATTCCTCCCCCACACCAAAACAATGGCATTGCCCAAGGAGTGGAGGGATCCTCCGTAATGGTAATGTGCTCCACTAATTTTGCCCTGGTACACCTTAATGGTAATGGTGTGTTACTGTTGGAAATGAAAAATTAAATTTAAAATGCAAAATTTTATTTTGCCAACTATGATCGTGTGATGTATGAGAGTTTATTCTCATAAACGCTTAAAGATATGCACAATTCTAATTTGTTGTGTAGAGAAATTTAATTTCTTAATTTTTTTCAAGTATTTTTGTTTTTCATGAAGGTGTTACTTCATTGCTAACCTCTTACATCTGATGTCTCTCTAGTATGTACAGTGGACCCCCGGTTAACGATATTTTTTCAATCCAGAAGTATGTTCAGTTGCCAGTACTGACCGAATTTGTTCCCATAAGGAATATTGTGAAGTAGATTAGTCCATTTCAGACCCCCAAACATACACGTACAAATGCACTTACATAAATACACTTACATAATTGGTCGCATTCGGAGGTGATCGTTATGCGGGGGTCCACTGTATTCTGTTTGAGGCATGTCCAACAACCACTGTTTTCCCCATTTTTAATTTAAGTAGGTATCCATATTTCGTTTTAATTTCCATTTATAAGTAAATCTAGGTATGTTTGATATAGATTCAGAAAAACCTTGATCATAAAATCATATCAAGGAAAAAAAGTTGCTAAAAGAACCATGCTACACGACTGAGAAGCATTTTCTAATATAGTTGCTGCATATTTTTTAAATCGATAGTACTGAACATACAGTATTACTGTATAAAGTAACTAAAATATGTGGTTTTTTATTTGCAAAGAGAAAATTTCCTTGGTCCCTTTTTGTTTTATGTAAAGTGCTTACAGTGGTGACCAAATCCAATTGAAATTTACTAAATGATAAGTTATGAATGACAATATACAGTATTATCAGTAAGTAAATTTTGAGAAAATATTTAAAATGGCAAAACCTGTGATAAGTTTATTAACATGCAAATATTAAATACAGTTAAAGTACTATAATCTTTAGGTTTCACGTAATGTGCTCCATCTCTTCAGCAGCCTTGGTACTATATGTGAACAAATACCATAGTAGCATTTCGTAGTTTTTTTTTTTTCACTGCATTAAAAATGATTTGTGAATCTTTGTAAATGTTCATTATAGTACTTATATTATTTTTACCAATTCCCCAAATTTGCATCCTTTTATTATACTGTAGTATTATTGTGTATGCCTGAGTTCACATGTATGTATGTGTGTGTGTGTGTGTGTCACAGTGGGAGCATGTTAAATATAAATATATATTCGTATATGTGTGTGTGTGTGTGTGTGTGTATTTATATACATGTATGTATATATATATATATATATATATATATATATATATATATATATATATATATATATATATATATGTGTGTGTGTGTGTTCTCCATGGGGAAGTGGAAAAGAATTCTTTCTCTGTAAGCCATGCGTTTCGTACGAGGCGACTAATATGCCAGCAGCAAGTGACTAGTAACCAATTCTCCTGTATACAATACTTAATTTAAAAAAGAGAAACTTTTGTTATTCTTATTTGGGTCACCCTGCCTTGGTGGGATATGGCTAGTTCGTCGAAAAAAAATATACACATACATGTACATACATACATTACACACATACAGACATACATACATAAGCAAAATAACCACAGGGGGAATTTAATGGGCACTATCATTCAACTCCCCCTCTGGTTATCATGCACCTGTTAGCGTTCATTCACTATTATTTCATATACGTATACTATATATGCACACAGGAGGGACTTCCTTATGTGTTGAGTTAGGTTCCAGACCCCACTGATAAGCAAAAATCACCAACAAGTGGAACATAGCAGTTTTTTTTTTTCAATATTGCATTCATGTTAACTCTTGATAACATGTTTACACTATCATGTATTAAGTTCTAAATACAGCTAGGCCTAAAAAAATGATATGGAAGTAAAAATGAATATAGAACACGTACATTACTTACCTTACCAAACATCCTTCCCTGATGCAGCTGTTGTGTGCATCAGGCCAAAAACAGTGGAACATAATGAACAGTGGCTTAATTGAAACCCACTGAAATAGCTGGACACAGAAAAGGGGGACGCTCAAAAGCAGGCTCCTCCTGTGTGTGTGTGTGTGTGTGTGTGTGTGTAAGGCTGTGCACACACACACACACACACACACACACACACACACACACACACACACAAACACACACCAACACGAGCTGACTTGACCCCTACAACCACATATAGGCGAGTACACACAGGCGTGTGCACTCACAGATTACATATAAAAGATTAGTTAATGCTCTGTACTTTTTGTGTGTTTATGTATATACAGCATTTGTGGGTTCTGCAAATTACAGAGAGCTCTTGATCTGCCCTGCCCCATAAGATGTTTGTTTAATAGCGATAATATTTCTCTAGGTGTATGTATCTGTATGTGTTGTCATTCTTGTTTGAAAGCTGTTTGTATATAAGAATCTTTGTGTAGCTAATTTTATTAATTTAGCTTAAATTTAGCATTAATAAACCACTCTAGGATAAAAAAAAATACTTGTCTGTTGTACATATCTTAACTTGTGCCAGATGAACCTTAATAAAATTGTTTTACTTCGTACCTACAGGGAAAGTTATTTCCACTAACATGCTTGACATACAGAATTCCAGTGAAGTCATATAAGGAGCAAATGATCCTCCCTTGACCACTTGTTAGGAGTATATCACTTGTTAGGAGAAAGCCAGTGAAGTCCTACCAGGGCTCACTGGTATTTTGATCCTGTATTTTTTTATATAGACAGTACTGAACTAAACTGGGATGCTTTTATGTGCCTGTTTTTCACTTTGTTTGTGATGGGATTTTTTTTTTTTTTCACAATTACAGTACAGTAAACCCTCTGATATTGTAGGGGATAGTAGATTTATATGATAAAAATGGAAGTTAGGTTCCAGAGACCTCATTTGCCAAATTTTTTTTACTTATTAGGTGCAGATTAATGCAGTATATCTTGCTTTATATTTTAGCTGTTGCTTATTGGCATGAAAGCATATAGACAGGGTTGGTGTGGCCATACTGGGCTAAGGTGAATGGCTGAGGTTTTTGTGTAGATGTGGATATAGAGTTGTCAATAAGTGTTGATTGTACTTGTGTGCCCAAGTATTCTGTAATATGTGTCTGGTTTTTTTACCCTCTTTGAGAGCCTTTTTACTCTCTTTGAGAGTCTATTTGCCGTCTTCGAGAGTCTTTTTGTCCCATTTGAGAGTCTTTTCACCAAGGACACAATCTGCACTAATTACATAAGCTCTCATTTCTTCTCAATTGTCTCTTAACCCTTAAACTGTCCAAGCAGATCTATGTTCACGTGTGTAGTGCTCCAAAAGTAGATCTACATTTTTTACACATTTTCAAATATAACAAAAAAAAAAAAGTAGATCAAAGTTTTTTTACACGTTTTCAAATGTAAAAAAAAAAAAAAAATCTACTTTTTTTTACATACTTTCAAATGTTGAAAAAATGTAGATCTACGTTTGGACAGTTTAATGGTTAACCGTATGGATGGTGGATTCTCTCAGATCAAAAGTGTGGGCAGTCTGCATCACATCACACGTGCATTACCTTGAAGTGTTTCTAAAATTAACACTTAACACTTTTTTCAATACCATCAGAGATTACCACTTCTTGGAACTTCCAGCATCACTAGGCTTCCTCTTGAATGCTATGGTTAATATCCAGGGACAAACAGGGGTGATAAAAATATCCAAAATCCTTTGATAAATATACTGAGTACGGCACATGACTCTCCAAGTAAGCAACTGTACACAACTGTAGTAAGCAACTGTAGGCAGCATAGGTGGCAATGCCTCCCAACACTTAACCCTCTGGGTAGCAGACTTCCAAGGTTTTTCATATAACTTGATGCTTCCATGCTTGCAAAGCAAATTATCAAGGCTTTTTTGGTCACTATGCCAAAATGAAGGCACTTTTTTAGTTGCAGTTAGACAAAATAATTTTATAAGAGGGTTTACTGTACCCCATCTTTTGTGTTGTCATTCATCTCTTTTTATCAATTCATCTCAATAGATAATACTGCATATACAATTTTGTTCGGAGTTTTATCCCAGGATAACCAGTTAATGAAATAGCAAAAGCCTAACATAACTCAGGTTTCCCTTTGACTTAATGCTTGTTGCAAGGGTATGGCTAAGGAATATGGGAGTACCATCTTAGATAAATGTCTAGTGAGGCTGTAAAAGATCTCAAACTTTTATTTACATTGATTCTTTAAGGAAGAATGTGGAATGGAGAGAATGAGCCAAATGTGTAAAATACTGTACTAACAAAACTAAGTGTAGAATCAGTAGCTTAAATATTAGCTGCTAATGTACTATGATGAAGCAGCTCACATTATCCTTTTTGTTTGTATATACTATACATCATGGTACATTATGTTGCTAAATAATTACATGTGTAAATGTTCTAATGTTTGGAAAATATTGTAGATAAAGGGTCTCATGAGACATTATGTATGTCAGACTGTTTAGTTAACATTAGTTAGGGAAAACAATCTACAGTTTTTATATGATGCAAAACTCAACATGTAACTGCAGTATAGGAAGGCGAACATGCAAATGGTGTACCAAAGAGGTGTTTACAACATAAATCAGTGTGTTATCACAGTCTTAATTGTTAAGTTGTGTAGCTGAAAGTGTCATTAGTTTTATTTCTTAAGTATTATTCATACAACCTGACATGTGGTGAGGAACAGCTTTTTCTTTTAAAGCTGGTAATTTTCTTACACAGTACTCTATATTTTTTGGACTATATTCCGAACATACTTTTTTTCTAATTCACAGCAGCAGAATAAACATAAACATTCTCCGTAAATACTAATTTCCTTAAACATTATTATTGACAGAAGCACTGAATTACCTCATATGTCCAAGTAGTATTCCATATTATTATTATTATTATTATTATTATTATTATTATACTCATGGGGAAGCATTAAACTCATAGGGGCCATGCAGGGCTTGGTGTAATAATCTGGTTTAATCCAAGAAAGGGAAAGGTTGCTTCAATTCTTTGGATCTAGAGCCCTTCAGCCTCAAATGACTTTCCTTAAAGGGTCAAAAGTGCTCTGTAAATACAAATTTTCATTCTAGTTGCCTCTGAGAGTTTGTCCGCATTTTGCTTCTGCTGCTGGTTGAGTCGTCCTCCCTGGATCAAGTCACTGTTAAGGAAAAATGGTCATATTGACTTTACAAGCAAGCTTGCTTATACCTTTCATCACCATATTTATTCTCAGCACACATCTCCCTTTCTCCATCCATCCATCCATCCATCTGCACCACACTTTTATCACCAAGTCATCCTCACTGTGCTTCTCTCGCCTAGTCATCCTCACTGTGCTTCTCGCACCTAGTCATCCTGCCAAGTACCAGATCAACTAGGTTGTAATGGCTATGTGGGCCAGCAGGGTGTTAACAGCAACAGCCTGATTGAAAAGGCCAATCAATAAGAGTGGAAAACCCTGAAAACCAGTCAAAGGTATGTCATCATATTTTTTTCATCCAGTCTGATGAGGAACTAGGAGTGAACCAGGTCCTTCCCTCATTGCATAGTTATAGTGATATTTTATTTTTAAGACTTCCAGTATATATATTGTATAGTTTATTTATTATTGATAAAGAGTTATTGTATTAATTTTATTCTGCTGTGATCATTGTTTATTGGTTTTAAAGTTTTTGTCACTCATATATTTTTGAAATCACGCTTTTCCCCATTACTCTAATGCACAAATGGCAAATTGCTTTAGTCACTTCTTACAGATGTCTAGTATTCATATCCATACTACTGCGGCATTTTATTTATTATTCTTATACATCAACAAGCTGAGTTATAACTGTTCATACAGTAGCTGTTCTGAATCATTGATACAACAGTAATTTTATCCTGTCTAGTAAAATACTTGGTCATAATTCACACCTATAGTACCGAATACACAGGAGATGAATCTAGGTAACATTTCCAATTGAAACGTCAAGTTTCCATCTCCAGTTGATGGGTTTGTTGTGAATTGCTCTGGCCACAGTACAGTATTGTGATTTTTATTTCACACACTGATAACTTTATTAAAGGTGTTGATAATTTGGTAAATGCACAATATAACTCACCATTTTTAATGATAAGATTTGTGTTAAAGTGTATATAAATGTGACAAATGGATTATTAAATAAATATAAATTGTTTTCTAGCTGCAGTGTTTTTTTCCAATGATTTGACTTTATTTTCCAACATAAAGTGCCGTTTAAAAAATAAAAATAAAAAATCGCCAGAGTCAAATGCAGCCAAAGCAAAAAATATTGCTAAAATAATGAAAGTCCTTTTTTGAAGTTGGTTGAAATATGTTTCACATCACAATAGTAGAGGCTTGTTGTGAATCTAGGTGATGCAGTGAACACCAGAACATAAACATATGTTCCAGGCCACCCATCTTTCTGTTATCCCATGGTTCTTCTGCATATTAATGTATAAATTTACATTATCCTACAACAGTGATTTTTATTTGTAATAGAGGCAGTTGGCAGTGTACCTGGTATCAGGCTGATAGGTGCACTATCTCAACACCCACTTTCCAATTGTCACAAAATGCCACTGCTCCTCACAACGTGCCACCATTCACTGCTCATCACAATATGCCACCACCATCCTCTTGTTATTCACAATATGCCACCACCATCCACTGCTCATCTCAATATACCACCACCACCACCATCCTCTTGTTATTCACAATATACCACCACCATCCACTGCTCATCTCAACATACCACCACCACCACCTGTTCTTCACAACATGACACCACCCTTCACAACATGACATTGCTCTTCACAACATGTCACCACTCTTCACAACATGTCACCACTCTTCACAACATGTCACCACTCTTCACAACATGACACCACCCTTCACAACATGACATCACTCTTCACAACATGTCACCACTCTTCACAACATGTCACCACTCTTCACAACATGTCACCACTCTTCACAACATACCACCACCTTCTACCACTCTTTCCATTAATCATAACAATAAAATCAGTTTATTCCTTAAACCCAAATGGGTCACCTTACCACTACACTTCACATTCATAACATGCCACAACCTCAGACCACACATCTGAACTATACTAATTTGGAATGAGCTGGAATGAGGGGGCAAAAATGTAGTGCTTACTGGCAGTAATACTGATGAATTCATTATTTTAATTTTCCTCTTTACAACTCCCGTACTGTTTAGTGTCTTCAGTAGCACTGTAATTGTGGTAACAATGAATTTTAAATTAAATTTTAAATTCACAAGCTTCCTTATTTGCAGATTTCAATTATGCAAAACTTTTGCTGATAGTCAACCAGCAATAGATTTACTTACCCAAGTTTTTCTGGATCACTGGCTTTCCCACACCCAAATCTCTCTCTATTCTGGTCATTATTTCTTATGAATATCACTAGTGATGTATAGTAGTACAGATTTGTGGCCTGTGAAACACAAAATGAACCCAAATGTGAAACAAGATATGTTATGCAGACATAATTTTGTATTAATTGTGGTTTTAAGTTTCACAGAACCTCTTAAGAACATAACCCTGGTGAATTTGTAGGGACAACAGTACAAATATGTCCTAAAGTTATTGTTGTTTTAACTACTAAAATCAAGTTGCATCTATCATACCAATGTGTCTTATATGACAGAAAATATAATGCTGTATATGCAGAACAGTATATGTATATCTTTGCACTACAGTCCTTTTCATGGATAGTGGTCTTGGAAGGAAAAAGGAAGCCTATGGCATTATTATTAAAATCTCATCAGTTGCTAGTTACCTAAATTCAATTTATTTGTAAAGCAAAATTAGGAAGTACTGTACCTGGAGTCTACTTGGAGAGTGTTCCTGGGGTCAATACCCCTGGGGCCTAGGCCATGACTAGGCCACGTGGGAGATCAGGGCCTGATCAACCAGGCTGTATGTAAGAATAATTACATTTGTACAAGAAAAAAAGAGACCTATACACAGGACCTCCTGTTTTCATACTTAATCTGTTCCAGAAGGTCGGTCTAAAACTGAAATGTACAAAAACTGAATTAATATTTCGCATAAGAAATAATGTAAATACAATTAATCCGTTCTAGACACCCAAAAATATTAACAAAAAATACTTTTTTTAAAGAATAACTAGTTTTGCATACAGAAAACAATGAGAAATTAATATAAATGACTAAT
Source organism: Cherax quadricarinatus (assembly GCF_038502225.1). NCBI lineage: Eukaryota > Metazoa > Arthropoda > Malacostraca > Decapoda > Parastacidae > Cherax > Cherax quadricarinatus. The sequence continues at coordinate 16,744,850 of NC_091371.1, read as the reverse complement.
TTTAATTATAAATGAACATTACATACCTTTATTGAAGACTTATTTGCATATTGAAGAAGGCGAGGAGGGGAGCGGGAGTTGGGGGTTATTGTTTGGAAGGGGAATCCCCTTCCATAGGGACTTCAGGTATCAAAGCCCTCTCTGGAGTTACTTCCCTTCTTTGTTTGAGGGAGTTGGGGTTATTGTTTGGAGGGGAATCCCCTTCCATAAGGACTTCAGGTATCAAAGCCCTCTCTGGAATTACTTCCCATCTTTGTTTTTTACTGGCACTGGACCCCTGTTGCACTAAAAATCTGTCCAGAGAGCTCCGTTTCTGGCGTCTCTAAGATTTGCCTAAAATGGGACAAGGTATTGTCACTGAACATGTTGCAAATACAGCTTGTATCAGCTTTGTCAGGGTGATATTTTTCAACAAAAGTTTGCACCTCATTCCATTTTGCACAAATGTCCTTAATCACTGAAGAAGGCACCTTCTCCCCACTCTCTCTTCCTCCTCCTCGAAAGCAATTTCCTCAGCTGTGGTCTATTGCTGTTCCAGATGAAGGTCTTGCAACTCTTCAGTGGTTAGCTCTTCCCTGTGGTCCTCCACCAACTCTTCCACATCCTGGCCACTCACGTCCAACTCCATGGACTTCCCCAAAGACACAATACATTCCACAACAGGCATAGGGTCGACAGGGTCAGCCTCAAACCCTTCAAAAGCCTTCTCTTGGACACATTCCTGGCAAGCTTGGCTAAACATATGCCACTTTCGTATTTTTCTACAATCTCTTTCTTGAATTCTATCGTGTTTCTCACCTTTATCATAGGGCTTGTACTAAGAACTTTCTTTGGGCCCATGGTGGCTTATTTTGCAGTCGCAATCAATAAACAAGCACAAAAATTGCGAAATGTTTTGGATGAATGCTCAGTCAACCAGTGACAAAGCTAGACTGATGACGTTCCCGGGTGGGCAGACACGTATGATATGTACGATTTCGGATTGAGGTACGAAAACCAGACCAAAAACTGAATTGTATGATATGCGGACCATACGAAAACCGGAGGTCCACTATTATATAAAAACTGTGATTGCAGTATTGTTGAAATGGGCATTTTTGTTAAATATTATGTTCAAAGGAGAACTTTTGATTAATCCTTTCAGGGTTTCGGCTGTACTAGTACGGCTTACGCACCAGTGTCCATGACGTACTAGTACGCCTAAATTCTAGCGCCCTCAAATCTAGGGAGAGAAAGCTGGTAGGCCTACATATGAAAGAATGGGTTTATGTGGTCAGTGTGCGCAGTATAAAAAAAATCCTGCAGCACACAGTGCGTAATGAGAAAAAAAAAACTTTGACCATGTTTTTGGATTAAAACAGCGACTTTGCACTGTATTTTCGTATGGTGTTTATTGTTGTATTCTAGTTTTCCTGGTCTCATTTTATAGAATGGAAGACATATTACAGAAATTGAGATGATTTTGACTGGTTTTACAATGAAAAGTATCTTGAAATTGAGCTCAAAGAAGCAGAAATGTTCGATTTTTACCAAAGTTCAAAAGTAAACAAATCATGCTATGCGTCCAATACACGTCAACTGGTGAGTCTAATATTCTATCACAAGTGCGCTGATATTATATATACCATTTCTACACTAATGCAGTAGTCTGCATAACAGTAAATCTTCTATTTTTTGTGAGAATAAAAATTCAAAGTGAAAAAGCAAACGAATGTAAGAGGGGCATGAGGACGTGACTAATGAACAGAGGAAATGTTATTTTAGTGCCAGGAATGTCTTTCTTGTTTATTCTGGACCCTATTCAGAAATTGGCATCTTTTGAAATTTGTGTGCGATTGGCAAAATTGATAAATTCTGACCACTGTATTGGATAGTTGAAATCAGTAAATGGGTGGTTTCTTGTACTCATTCAATAGAAAAAACGGAGTTCTAGCGAAATAGTTATGATTTTTGTCGACTAGTACACTGGAATTGGCCGAAAATAGGGCTCAAAGTGGGCAAAATTGCCGATGCGTAAACATCATCGAGACCGCTAACTTCACGAGAGCATAATTCCGTAAGTTTTCCATCAAATTTCATACTTTTGGTGTCATTATGATCGGGAAAAGATTCTCTATCTTTTCATAAGATTTTTTTTAAATTTGGGGGACCCTGAGAACAAGTCTCGGAGAGGGCCTGTGGACCCTGAAAGGGTTAATAGATGCATACAGTACTGAATCTTCTACAATATAATGAGTCACCTTGAATCTCTTAGATATATAGTACTGTACATTTATCTATATTCAAAAAGTGTTGCTTTCTTTTATGCAGGTCCCACAGGTAGAACCTGATAAGAAAAATCTTAAACTTACACTTTTGTGCACTGAAGGGGAGAAGACCTAATAATAGCATTCAAAGGATTATACTGAAACCCTTGGGAGGTGGTTCATTTAAGTTTTACCTACATCAAAATTAACAAGAGTGAAGCAAGAGACCAGGGTAATATTTGTTGCATTAATGTTCTAGAATATATGGCCAATTTTTTCAGTTTGGCAGCATTGAGCCAAGCTTCGTTTGGATTGTTTTCACTCTTATTAAGTCCTTATCCTCTCAGGAGGGATTAGAGACACGTTGCATGTCTATCACACAGATCTACATCACTGAGGCCAATGTCGCTTACGTAGATCTACTTCTTAATTGTAGTACCCTCATGTGTGTTGTAATTGGTATATTTTGGCCTAAATATCAAAGAATAGGTCTGTGCAATGGGTGCGAATCTTATAAAAAAAAAAATCCTGCCCCCATGTAGAACATGATGGCCTGCAATAGCTACTTGGAGGTGCTTTCTAGGATGGTTTTATTGGCTATTTCTTGGCATCAGCTGATAGACTGGAAGACATACTAGTGAAATGGTTGGTTCTTGACCAGAAGTAGCCTGAAATAAGACTCAGAGTAGTGGAGATATTAATTTTATTTTCCTGAGGAAGGGTAGGGGCCTCCATGCCATCCCAGGTCTGTTTTATGGACATTTACTAGGTCTGCTTCAATTAGTATTTAGATGACCTTAACCATGATCAATTATTCTTGGCTATATTTTATTAGCCAGAAAATAGGGTAAAAACTTTTTATTTTTTGTGTGTGTGTATGATGATGGATTCAAAATGGAGGGAAAGTATCATATAGGAGTTGCCTGGGAATATAATTAATGAACAGTGTTTATTTTAGACCCTGTTTTTTTTTTTTTTTTTTTTTTTAATTTTAATTTCTTGAATTTACTGTGGATTTTTTCAAATTACAGAGTTCTGGGTGCTTTACAGGATAATTCTGGTGGTTGAACGGGCACTTTCTTGTGCTCACTTGATAGTACCGATTGGCATCCTAGCAAAATGGCCAGGAACCTGGTTGGTTTGAGTAATGGAATTTACCTAAACTTGGGCAAAATCTCAGTTGCATAAAATGTTCCAAGATCTCAAAATTCATGCCTGTGTAATTCCATGTTTTCCATAAATTTAATATTTTTGGTGTCATTACTTTTAGAAATAGATTCTCTGCTATTCTGTTCATTTATTTGCTTTTTTGATTGTGCCAATGATGGGATTTTTAATTTTGGGAGTTGCGACAGTGAATGAGTTAACCAGTGGTTTAGTTTTTCACATACATGTGTATATTTGAATTTGACTAGGCTTGCCTATACCATCCCCTTACTCTTAATTGCTTACCATCCTCATGCTAAAGAAGTTAATTCTTATAGCTTTAAAATTTGGGTGAAAATTATAGGCAGATTAAAATCATTATGTATCACTACTTTTAAATTAGGTATTTTGATCTTTTGCTTACTGATATATGTTTTTTTTTTTCTTATTTATAAATTTAACTTGAATAATAAATATACATGTAAAATGTAGAGTATAGGAACGTTATAAAGGATTAACCACATGAAAGCGAAAACAGGGTACTTAAGAGTGATATTAAGGAATAAAGATAATTGTTGTATTTACTATAGTGCCACTTACAATTATTTATATTATTGTGCCATCGTCTGTCTGCTTTTTAATAATTTTTTAATAAATGTAATTCCCAATGAAAGGTATAGACTAATGTTTTTTTAGTATTTTCCTTACTTAATATACAGCAGTCATCATGGATGTAGTTGCTCTGCTTAAAGAGCTAATCTTGTGAGTATGGTGGCAGGAACCTTACCCAGTAGTTGGAGTAAATCAGATTTGACTCTTAAATTAATTTTTTACCCAGTAACCTCTTATTTTAGCAAGCCATTCTACTCTGAATGCCATTACATTGATGCCTCTTGCAAAATGACTATTTTTAGCAAAAAAAAACGTGCCTAATTCTGTACCTGTAAATCTCTGGATTCTCTACGAAACTAGTGGTCAGCAACTCTTGCCCAACATAGACTCTTGATCCAAGGAATTTGAGTGATATTCCCTGTTCCTTAGATCAGTCCTGATTACTTCCCATTTCCCAAGTGCTGTAGGACCCCTGTGGGTTTAGCACCATATGAATGTGCTAGTACTGTATAGTAAACCAGGGTGGCTTAATTTTTTTTTTTTTACATATCCTGACTGCAAATGTATGGCTATTTTTGTTGTGTGTAGCATAGCTCTTGGACGTGAGCTAAAATGAGTTCAGTAGGGAGCTAAAGGTCCAGCAGCATAAGTTGTTTTTCATACCCTTCCCTCTTGGTAACTAATAACTTGCTTCATGTGAGTAGAGACTCAGAGCTGACCGCCCACCATGTTACTGATTTGCATAGAAAGTTCTGTACTATTACTACATAATATGCTGTAACATCATGTTCGGAAAAGGTCACAATAGGCTGAATCAGTTCACAATTAACCCACAAATTGAAAAAGTATTTGAATGACATTGCTGTTTGTCCTAGAGTATTTCAGCTTAGAATGAAATGTCATATAATATCACATACTAATACAGAGGAGCCTTGGTTGTCGAACGGACTAGCTTTCAAACAAGGAATTCGGTCCTGGTTTTTGTATGTGGTCTTGATTGTTGACCGACAGTGCTCGGATTGCGTGATCACCAGAGTCCACAGCATGGGTCTCCGTCAGTATAGCGACTAACACACACGTTGTAAACATCTCTTGAGCTCTTGCTGTGCATCTTGTGAAGGTAATGAAACCAAAAGTATGAAATTTGATGGAGAACTTTTGGAATTACACTATCACGAAGTTAGCAGTCTCACCGATATTTACACATCGGTGATTTTACCCACTTTGAGCCCTATTTTGGGTCAGTTCCACTGTTCCTGCTGACCAAACTCGGCTATTTCACTAGAACTCCTTTTATTCTATTGACTGAGTACAAGAAACTGCCCATTTACCTATTTCAACTACCTAGTAAAGTGATCTGAAATCGTTAATTTGGCCAATTTCACACAAAATTCAAGAAAGGCCATTTTCAAAATAGGGTCCAGCATAAACAATGCAGACATTCCTGGCACTAAAATAACATTTTATCTGTTCATTAGTCACGTCTCCAGGCATCTTATGTTATGCTTACTTTTCATTTTGAATTTTTATTCACACAAAAAATAGAAGATTTGATGTTATTCAGACTAATGCATAATTGTAATAATTGTATACTAAATAATATTAGCACATATGTAAATGCATATTAGACCCACCATTTGACGTGTATTGGACGTGTGACGTGATTTATTTACTCTTGAACATCGGCAAAAATAAAACATTTTCTCTATTTTTAGCTCAATTGCAAGCTACAGCCTCTCCTCACTTAACAACAGAGTTCCGTTCCTAAGATCTTGTTGCTAAACAAGTTTGTCGCTAAGTGAGGAGCATGCTATAATGGTAGTTGGTTTGTGTCAACCATCTTGGATATTGTTTTAATGTCACCTTTGCACCATTTATAACAATTCTGGTATATTTTTCAATGTTTATACCATAGTGTACTGTACATTGAAATAGAATAAAGGAAATCAGCTCTAATATAGGTATGCATACTGGTCAGAGAGCCTGTCGTCAGTTCGAGATGTCAGTAAATGAGTACATCGCTAAGTAAGAAGAGGCTGTACTTTTGTTCTTTAAGCCATTGAAAATCATCTCTATTGCTGTAATATATCTTCCATTCTGTCAAATGAGACCAAGAAAACAAGAATACAACCATAAATACCATACAAAAATACACCGCAAATTTGCTGTTTTAAACCAAAAACACAGTCGCAGTTTTTTTCTCATTATGCACTGCGTGCTGCAGGGTTTTCTTTAAACTGCACACAATAACCATGCAGATCCATTCTCTCACATGCAGGCCTACCAGCTTTCTCCCATAAGATTTGAATCCACTAGAATTTTGCCATTAGCTCAACTCTGACAGGTAAAAGACAGTTAAATTTTCATTTGCTGACAGTATTTCACTTAAATTTTTATTTTTACAGTTTCTGTGTGCTGTTTAATTTTATATGTTGTTTTATGTAGTAGTTAGTACATTATTAATAAATTATTATATTGTCATTTTTGGTCTGGAACGGTTTAATTCTGTTTACATTATTCTTTATGGGAAAAATTGGTTTAGTTGTCGAACTGACATCTGGAATGAATTAAGTTTGACAACTGAGGTGCCATTGTATATCATATCAAATTAAAACATGTGCTAATAATTAAAGCGAAGGTAAAAAATTCTGACAAATTTAGACTTTGGTTTTATGATATTACCATATATACATGTATGGTACTAAGAGAGCTTTAAATCATTCTCCCAATGGTGATTTGTATAATATAATGTATTCACATAAACAACAGTTATTTACATATAGTGTGACTGTCATTATACTCAAACTATCTTATTAGACAAAGTTTAATACAACTCTGGGACCACAGAGTATTGAGCATAGTGATATACAGCTTGTGTTTGTGTATGTATTTCATGCCTAAACATACTGGGACTATGATGTTTTCAGCAATAAATATACTAACCAGAAAGCAAATAAATCTGGATACTTACTGAAATACGTTGGAGTATACGTAGCAACGTGAATTGTAACACATGGCTTGAGACAGTTGGGTCTTTCTGCACCAAAGTATGGCTAACTGATGCTGTGAAGGCTTTTAACATTCCCACTTTCCATGTGTTTGCCATACTTGGAAAAGTGTAAACTGTAGTAGTATTTATTTTCACCTGTAGAGAAGTTGAGACTTCCTCTCTAGCTGCAACTCGTTGGTGAGCATCCATTTTGGTGAGTATGGAAGCTGTGGAATCCAGAAGTGATGATCCTGATAGGCCCTATAGACAAGTAGCAAGCTGTACAAGTTTCAGCAGGATGTGAGAATTTCACCCTACTCTATTGACAGAGATCATTATAAGAGGATGTTCTGCAGATTGGACAGAGCGCACACACCTCATCGATGGACATTTGTGGAAAGTCCACAACTTTTGTTATAATGCATGCTACTGGCTGAATTACATGTAAATAATATACGTTAAGCTCCGATTTTACTTATTTAGGTATGTGTTTTATAATCAATGAATGTCTGTAGAGACTTAAGGGTCATTTTTTTTTTCATATTCACTATGTACTTCATATCATTTTAACAAACTAATATACTGCACAAACTATGACCTACTGCTTTCACATTTATAATTGCCTTCAATGCTACTTCACTCTTACATCAAAACCCTTTTTATATACAGTAGTACTGTAAATCACTAAATGACCCACAGAGTTTCAGCATTTTCTAAAATAATAACAAGCACATATCTGCTATGAACTCATGCTCTTCCTTGAACATTTCTATTTACATATATGTACACACATTTTCAACTCCTGGAATCAGTATTTTTCAAATTGAATTCTATGCACTCCTCACTCCTGTCAGTGATATTGCTACAGTACCTGTCTCCTCATTTGTTGTAATATGAGACTTGCAGAGTGTGTAGCAAACAATACAGACCTTTGATCTTTCACATCCCCTTGTCCTTCACATTCAGATCACTGGTCCCCTCAAGGGTGGTTTCTTGATGCTGGCAAGGGGCTCTTGATCTAGGGAATTGGATCTGTGCTCCAGTTCCCTGAATCAAGCCTGAATGCCTTCCACCCTCTCCCCCCACAGCTGTTGTATAATCCCTACAGGTTTAATGCTCTCCCACAATAATAATAATTTCACTGGTCCCTGCCTTGATGGTAGTGAAGGGCTCTTTATTCAAATAATAGACACTACCCTTTCCTTTTTTGGATTAAACTTATTGTAATTACCTGTGATTCCCCAGGTATTGTATGACACTTATGGATTTAGTGCTTTCGCATGATTATATTCATGGTAGTGAACCTGCAGACAAGTCTGCATATACTACAGTTAAGAATCTTCCTCATTAGATTACCTTTTTTCTAACTCAGCAGTTGTTAGGGTTAGTTCCTTTAATCTTTCTGTAGGTCAGTATAGCTCTAGGACTAATCCTGTACCAAACCTCTGGACTTTCTCTAGTTTTTGGACAAGCATTCTCTGGTGGGGTCTCATTGATGGCACTGCATGCTGATAGGTCTGATATTCTATGGGTCCTAGAGGACTCTTTGAGGTTTTGTACATATTGGAAAGCCATTCTTAAGTTTCTCAAACATATGCATTCTCAGTTATTTGGTTGATATGCATCTTGGATAATATGTTTTGTGTTATGCTTACTGCTCTGTCCTATACATTTTCTGTGGTTTGTAGCTTGTCCCTCTAGTATTTGGTTTTTATCTATCCTCCCTGATATTCATAACTTTGCACTTGCTAGGGGATTTCCATAACCTGTCTGACCATTCCCACAAATTGCCCAGGTACCTTTGTATACAGTCTTCTTAGTTTCCCTCATATTTATTCTCATTAGCTTTATATCTTGACCTGCTGTTGGAGTGTGAGCAAAGTAACATTTATGAAGGGATTCAGGGAAACCAGCAAGTCGGACTTGAGGCTCTGCTCTGAAAGAGGGGTATTGATGTTGCAGTTTAAGTACAGTGTATACGGGCCTCTGGAAAATCAGTGATGGAGTGAATGATAATGAAAGTTTTTTTTTTTTTTTTTTTTTTTTTTTTTTTTTTTTTTTTTTTTTTTTTTTTTTTTTTTTTTGGTCACCCTGCCTTGGTGGGAAGTGGCTGATGTGTTAATAAAATAAATAAAATAGCTTTATATAAGTTATTATGATTTGTTTTTCAAAAAAACAAGTGTCTCCTGATGCAAGTCTTAATCAGAAGATGATTCGTTCAGTAATTAAGCAACTCATTTGTTGGTGTGCCAGAGCTAAGCTTTCCACCCTATTAAAAATAATCGATCACATTTTTATGTAACAGGTTACAGAGGAACAGTACTGTACTGTACTGGTCCCAGCATGGAACCTTGTGAGCAACCACTTGTTGCATTCTTCTATGCCACCACTTGTTCCTGGACCACCACTGTCTTTTTTTTCTTTGATATTCCTAGATCAAGTGGAGCACATTTTCCATTATTCCTGCCTCCTCTTTTGCTTTGTAGATCAGTCTCTTGTGGGGACCTGTGCCAATTAGCATTTTATAGTCCACCAATGTGCAGTCTATGGATTTCTCCCCTTCCTTCTTAACATGTTTGCCTGTCTGCTCTTTTTTGCTAGAAGTTAATGCAGATCCACTAGCTGAAGCTGATTTTTCTGCATCATCTATAATTTGTAAAGTAAAAGGACACAAGTGCAACTAATGTGACATTTATTGTGGCAACGTTTCGCTCTCCAGGAGCTTTATCAAGCCATTATCGTAATGGCTTGATAAAGCTCCTGGAGAGCGAAACGTTGCCACAATAAATGTCACATTAGTTGCACTTGTGTCCTTTTACTTTACATATTGTCGGTAATTCTACCAACTTTATTACAATCATCTATAATTTCTTTCATTTACCCATATATATTTGCCCTCACTGCTCCTCCTCTCTGATGTCAGCACCCCCTTCTACCATGCAGTGTTGAATCACCTCCACAGTGCAAAATGGAGGTGTGAGGTTGGTGGAATGTACTGTGGAATTAAACATTAGCTTTCCATTCATTAACAGGTAACCATGTTATTTTTGGTATCTCAACTAGTTACAGTGCTGGACAGCCAAATTTCAGGTGTATGTGGCAATACCTGTTTTCAATGGACTGTATAACTTCCTGGACACTGTTGAATAAAAGGTGTATTACAGAGCTGTCCCTTCCTAAATATTTTCAGGGTAGTTGCAGTGCTCTATTAATTAAATATGTACATCATTGTAAGGCACTAATCCATCTTGACTTGCTCAGTGCAGTTTCATCAATTTCAAACATTACTATTATACTTATCAAACCCATATTTAATGCAACTTAGGTATCCGGATTCCAGTCAGCATTCACACTTGTGAACTTCTTGTCTCAACTATATCCTACCTTCCAAAACTCTTTGTTAGTACTGTTTTGAGTTACTGTACCCTCATACTGGCATTTCTCTTACATACAGTGGAACCTCAAAAATCGAACTTAATCCGTTCCAGGAGCTAGTTCTAAATTCGAAAAGTCTGAAATTTGAAGCAGTATTTCCCATAAGAAATAATGGAAATACAATTAATCCGTTCCAGAAACCCAAAAATATTCACACAAAAAATAAATTTTATAGAGATTAATTACAGTTTTACATACAACAAATACTATAGTTTTTAATTATGTATAGTACTACATATAAAATAACATTTTTACTTACCTTTATTGAAGATTGGTGATGGCATCTGGAAGATAGGGAGGAGGAGAGAGGGAGTTGGGGTTAGTGTTTGGAAGGAGAATCCCCCTCCATGAGGACTTCAGGTAAAGCCCTCTCTGGGGTTACTTCCCTTCTCTGTCTTTTAATGCCACTAGGACCAGCTTGAGAATCACTGGACCCCTGTCTCACAAAATAACTGTCCACAGTCCTCTGTTTCTGGCGCCTCTTTAACATTTCCCAAAAATGGGACATGGTTCTGTCACTGAACTTATTGCAAAGATGGCTTGTTTCAGCTTGCTCAGGGTGGTACTTCTGCACAAATATTTGGACATCATTCCACTTGGCACAAGTCTCCTTAATCTTTGAAGAAGGCACCTCATCCACTCCCTATATTAACACCTTTCACAACATCAGCTTCCTTGATTTATTCTTTCTTTGACAGGATAGAACCGATGGTCGACTTGTTTTTCCCGTACATCCTGGCAAGCTCGACAAGTCTCACACCACTCTCGTACTTCTGTATTATTTCCTTCACATCTATGGTGTTTCTCACTTTCTTTACCACAGGGGTACCACTAGCAAGTTTCTTTGGGCCCATGGCATCTTATTTCACAGTCCCACAAGCACTAAACACAATGAAATAATCGTAAAATGCGTGAATGAGAGCGCAGGTTAGTGTTCACTCAAGCATAAACAAAGCTAGACTGCTCACGGCACCTGCGCGGGGACGCAGACAGAGCGGGCGGCAGACAGGTCCCGTACCCGGCGGTCTGAAAATAGGGGCGCGTTCGATAATAAGGACACAGTTTGTCCGAAAAAATGGTCCTATTTTCGAAACATTCGGTATGTGATACGTTCGATTTTTGAGGTTCCACTGTATATAGACAAAATTTAATACTGTTTACAAATAATCCACACTTCCTAGAGGAAACTTTAGAAGTATTTTGGCCATAGACCATTAACATGTCAGCTGACCTGTCTTTTCTTCTCCCATCCCTCCTTCCTACCTGTCTTCTAGTCGTTTCATTTTCTTTCTCAACTGTTACTTGATAACAGACCAAAACGTCATCTAAAGTCTCCTCTAATAAGTGGGAAGTACCATCCCTGGTGCTAACCAGGGCTCCTCAGCCTTGGAGAAGAGGATGAACGTACTTCAGGGAAAAATTCTAGTGATTCCTTCCCTATCACCCCCTATATATGTATGAATGTGTATATATATATACGTATATATTTATATATATACGTATTTATATATATATACACAGTGGACCCTCGAGTTTCGGCAGCCTCGGCTTTCGTGAAATTCGACTTTTGGCAAGTTTTTTGGGGAAAAATTTGGCCTTGAGTTTCGTGAAAAAACTCGCAACCGTCTGGTACCCGTCACCGCGCACACAAAGCCAGTCTCCCACGCCATTCACGCTCAGTGTGCCATTGCTTACCAACACGTGACCCTCACCCCGCGGGTTCATACGTAATAATCCATTGTTTTTTGTGATTACAACTGCTAAATAAGTCACCATGAACCCAAGGAAAGCTAGTGCAAGCCCTTTGGTAAAGAAAGTGAGGAACACTGTCGAATTCAAGAAGGAAATCATTGAAAAATATGAGAGTGGAGTGCGTGTTACAGAGCTTGCCAGGATGTATGGCAAGCCCCATTCAACCATCACTTCGATCGTGGCGAAAGGATAGGAAATAAAGTGTGCTGTTGTTGCAAAAGGGGTGGATATGCTGACAAAAAGCAGATCACAAATCCTCGAAGAAGTGGAGAGGTTATTGTTGGTGTGGAGTACCGAAAAGTTAGCAGGAGATAGTGTTACGCAGTCGATAATATGTGAAAAGGCAAGGCAGTTGCATGACGATCTCGTAAAGAACATGCCTGCAACAAGTGGTGATGCTTGTGATTTTAAGGCCAGCAAAGGTTGGTTTGAGAGATTTAAGAAGTGTAGTGGCATTCACAGTGTGATAAGGCATGGTGAGGCTGCCAGTTCTGACAAAAAAGCAGCTGAGAAGTTTGTACAGGAGTTTAAGGAGTGCGTAGACACTGGAGAATTCAAACCCCAGCAAGTGTTTAATTGTGACGAAACAGGCCTCTTCTGGAAGAAAATGCCAAAGAGGACCTACGTCACGCAGGAAGAAGCGGCACTCCCAGGACACAAGCCTATGAAAGACAGGCTTACTCTCATGTTTTGTAGTAATGCTAGTGGGGATTTTAAAGTGAAGCCTTTACTGGTGTATCACTCTGAAAATCCCAGAGTGTTCAAGAAATACAGTGTTGCCAAGAGTAACTTGTGTGTGATGTGGAAGGCTAACAGTAAGGCATGGGTCACAAGGGGAATTTTCCTAGACAGGTTTAATGAAGTGTTTGGCCCCAGTGTGAAGAAATACCTCCTGGAAAATAAATTGCCACTCAAGTGCCTCCTGGTAAATGACAATGCTCCTGCTCATCCTCCAGACTTGGAAGAGCAAATAGTGGAGGAGTTTAGTTTCATCACGGTGAAGTTCTTGCCTCCTAATACCACTCCTCTCCTCCAGCCCATGGACCAGCAGGTCATTTCAAACTTCAAAAAACTCTACACCAAAGCAGTGTTTCAGAAGTGCTTTGAAGTGACCTCAGACACTGAATTGACCCTAAGAGAGTTCTGGACAGATCACTTTAATATCCTCCATTGCATAAACCTTATAGGTAAGTCTTGGGAGGGAGTGACTTCCAGGACTTTGAACTCTGCTTGGAGAAATTTGTGGCCAGATTGTGTACAAGAGAGGGATTTCGAAGGGTTTGTGGCTGACCCTAAGGAACCTATGCCAGTTGTGGAAACTATTGTGGCATTGGGGATGTTCCTGGGGTTGGAGGCGAGTGGTGAGGATGTGGAAGAGTTGGTGGAGGACCACAGAGAAGAGCTAACCACTGAAGAGCTGCAAGAGCTTCATCTGCAACAGCAACAGATCACAGCTCAGGAAACTGCTGCAGAGGAGGAAGAGAGATGGAGGAAGGTGCCTTCTTCAAAGATTAAGGACATTTGTGGAAAGTGGACTGAAGTGCAAACATTTATGGATGAACTTCACCCTAACAAAGCTGTTGCAGGCCGTATTGGCAACATGTACAATGACAGTGTTGTGTCCCACTTCAGGGAAATCTTAAAGAAACTCCAGAAACAGACCTCTCTGGACAGATATTTTGTGCGACAGGGGTCCAGTGACTCTCAAGCTGGTCCCAGTGGCATTAAAAGAAGGGAAGTAACCCCAGATATGGACTTCATACATGAAGTCCTAATGGAAGGAGATTCTCCTTCCAAAAAATAGTGTACACCTTCCTGCTATCCCCTCCTCCCGTCTTCCATCCACACAGAAGTCTTCAGTAAAAGTAAGTGTAATGTTGATGAATAGTTCAAAGAACCATTCTATTCAAGATTGATGGACTGACCACATCGACTCAAGGTTGAGGGACTGATTACCTCATTCTCCTCCTGTTCTTCAAGTTTATCCTTTGTATGGACTGATGAAGCCACTGTGTGGCAAAACGTTTCCTCAATAAAGATACCCAAGAGTTGCACATGTGTCTAATTTAACAAGTGTAATGTTATTATTATTTGTTTTAAATGCATGTACTTAATTTCTGATTGTTTTCATTATGTAAATCTTTATTTAATTTGAAAAAAATATTTTATTTTAATATTTTTGGGTGTTTGGAACGGATTAATTTTATTTCCATTATTTCTTATGGGGAAAATGGTTTCGAGTTTTGTGAATTTTGGCCTTCGGCGGGCTCTCTGGAACAGATTAATCACGAAACTCGGTGGTCTACTGTATATATACACGTATATATATATATATATATATATATATATATATATATATATATATATATATATATATATATATATATATATATATAAATATAATATATATATATATATATATATATATATATATATATATATATATATATATATATATATATATAATTAAAACATATTGGCATACCTCTAGCAAGACAGTGATGGAGTGAGTGATTATGAAAGTGTTTCTTCGTTTTCGGGTACCCCTCTCTTGGTGGGACATGGCCATTGTGTTAAAAAAATGGGAATATGTTTGGAAAAAATGACTGCAGTTATGTTGAGGAATTTGCACACATGCAAGATATATTTTATAAATAAATTAATATATTGACACTGAACAGCAGTAGCACAACCAGGATTTCAATCTTGGGGTTGGGGGGGGGTTACTTAAGCCAGGATTTCAATCTTAGTGCTTAAGCCAGAATTTCAATCTTGGTGCTTAAGCCAGGATTTCAATCTTGGGGCTTAAACCAGGATTTCAGTCAGGGTTTCAGTCTGGGGGGCCTAAGCCAGGATTTCAATCTGGTGGAAGTCATAATATGATGAAAAAAAATCCAAGAAATTGTTTTAAAGAAACAAGTTTTTAGTATTTATGTGAAAATTCTGGTTAACATAATAGTGAAAATTAGCCATTAATTAAAAAACATTATTTGTATCTGGGGTGCTCTAGCCTCTCAGTGGCTGTGCCACTGCTACACACGCCAGTGACAACACTAGTGGATCAGTGATGTGGGAGAGAGACAGCGATGAGATGTAGTCGACGACACAGGTGCTTCAATGACCAGCCACAACGGCAGCACCTGACTTTCTTGGCTGCTATACCCCAGCACCCACATGTTGGCACTCAGCTGTTCAACACATGCCTTCAACCATGGGGAAAACCCCACCCCTCCCCAACCTATTCTACCTCCTCCATTTGGTAGCAAGTGTTGTTATATGAGTGGCATTTCTTCATTCTACATTATTATTATTATTATTATTTTTGGTCATGGGGAAGAGGTAAAGTTGTATGGGTTATACAGCACTTGTATGACCAATTTTTTATATTTAACAAGATTGGATACATCATGATTGTGCTGCTACCTTATTCTGTGATGCTTATATAGTGGGAACAAAAGCTAGATATGTTTCCAGGGTCATATTCTGTCACACTGACTTCTTCAAGGGGGGCTCCTTGGCACAGTGAAGAGACTCTTGGTCTGAGGAATTAGATCTTTTGGTCTCCTTCCTCAGACCGGACCTAATTAACCCCCAATCCCCCCTTCCCTATCCCATTCTCCCCATCCCCCCCTTTCCCTTTCCTCCCCTCTTCCCATCCCTCCCTTTTCCCCATCCCATTTGTAGCCTCTGGGGTCCTTCCCTCTGGCATTATGGTTTCTAGGTAGGGGGAAGTGTGCTGGAGGTCATCCCGTTCTGTGGGGTTCCTCAGGAGTGGTGTAGTTTGCTGTGGAATCTGGATCATCTGGAGGCACCCTTTTCCCTTCCAGGATTTCCAGGTGGGGGGGTGGGGTGTCCTGCAGGTGACAGGTGTATCTCCAGAGGCTGCCTGTCAGTTCTGGGAGGTGACAGCCAAAGGAGGGTATGCTTTGTGGCAGGTATCTGACCACCCTCTTTCTTTTGTCTGCCAGGGTGGCTTGGTAGATGCGAGGTTGGTATCCCGGAGCACTGGCTTACTGGCATGAAGAGTAGGGTATGGCACGGGTTCCATGCTGCATCTGCACTTCTGGCAGTATCAAGGTCCTCTTGGATGAGAAAGGGAACTTACAGTCCTTTCATGCCTTCTAGTAACTGTCCCTTTTTTTTTCTTTCCTTCTTTTTTTTTCCTTAAAATAATAAGGAAGAAGTACAGTACCACCATTATGGAGTCTTCATTCCATGAACCCCCCTCCTCCTCCCAGACCCCTTTTTGTTACTGCATCCTGTTCTGACCCAGCTTCATTATTGAACCATTCTCCAGACTTTTCCTATACCCCTGTACCTCCTGCTGGTGACACTTCATCACCTGTTCCAGGTGCCAAGGCTCTGCCCGTTTCTTCTAGTGCCTCTGCCTCTTTGCACATCTTTAACTATATTTCCGGCTTCCCCAAATACAGTGCAGTGGTTTTCGAATCTCCCACCTGCCTCAGGTCGGGCCACTCGCGGTCATATGCCTAAACATTCCAGACCATTTGCTTATGATGGTTCTTTGATTTCTGCTCATTGTACCCAGAAACTACCTACAAGACACCCACTTCCTTTACACACCATGTGTATAAGTACACAGTGGACCAAATTCCTTTCCTTACAATTGACATCTCCAGCTGATTATCTTTTAGATCACAGTAGTACATGTATTGGTAAAGCTCTTTTACGACGCATTGGCCAAAATACGTCCTTTCACACTCTTCGGAGCAGTGCTCACATCGTTAATAGTTCAAAATGCAGACCAAACTCATGATCTTTCCCATCTTACTTCTATTGATAACGTTCCTATCACAGTTCACAAGCACGCTACTCTCAATTCTTGCAGTGGTATGTGGTCTTACCGTATACCAATTTACAGTGTGATTTTCTGTCTTGCAGTGACAATATTTTAGAGCAATTGGCCCTTCAGGACCTTCCAGTTCTCAAAGTGGATACGTATATGTATCCTGCCTGCTCATGGATGGAGGCACTTTCCCAGTAACATTGCCCACTTAACCTTTGACTGTCATGAACTCCTGTCCTCCGTTTATATTGCGGGACATCACCTAGGGGTTCGTAAAGTGGTCCCTGCACCCCAACAGTGTTGAAATTGTTGGCGCCTCGGACATCTCGCTAAATACTGCAGGTCTGCAGCTGGGTACCACGTCTGTGGTGCCACAGATCATGACGGTACATCTTGTAGTCTTCTCCCCACTTGTCTTAATTGCAATGAAACTCATCCTTCTTTTTCCCGCTGATGTCAGGTCTATCTTAATTAATGTGAAATCCGTTGTCTTAAGGAGAGCGAAGGCCTTACTTGTGCTATGGCTGTCTCTTGGCTCCACCTTCAAGGGAATCTTCCTCGTCACTTTATGTGGATGACTTCACTATAGCTTATGCAGGTGCTGACTATTGCCTGGTAGCAGCCTCCCTTCAGGATGCAATTGACCATGTTTCCCATTGGGCCACTTCTCATGGATTTAAATTTTCTAGTGCAAAAATGCATTTCATTACCTTCACTAGATGTCCTCTTGTCCCAGATATTCCATTGTATTTACACAGCTCTCATATCCCAGAATGTGATATGGTCAAGTTTCTTGGCCTTCTGTTCGATCATCAGTTGACATGGGAACCTCACATTTCCTCTTTGAAGGCAGCTTGCCATGGTCGGCTGAATCTCCTTAAAATTCTTGTGCATTGTTCATGGGGAGCAGATCGCCAGATTCTCCTCCATTTGCATTCCACCTTAGTCTTGTCCAAGCTGGATTATGGTGGCCAAGTCTGTTTTACGGCTTCTCCTACAACTCTTTCCAAATTAGATCCCCTTCTTCCTCAGGGTCTATGTTTATGCCTTGGTGCCTTTTGTTCATCCCCTGTTGAAAGCCTCTATGCCGAGGCAAATGTTCCTTCCTTAGCCGATTGTCATGATACTCATTGCCTTCGTTACTTCATTTGCTCTCGTGACCTTCGTGTTCCTTCTACATATAGGTTGGTCTCAGATGTTAGTAAAAGCCCATTATTTGTTTGGCACCCCTGCTTACTTTGACCATTTTCTCTGCATCTTCACTCCGGTCTTCTCTCCAGTTGCCTCCCTTGTATGTTCATGTAGCGTCTGCCTTTTCCCTTCCCCCTTGGGAGGTTCCGATGGTTCGTGTCTGTTCTCCCCTATTGCCATGTGCCAAAACTCTCCTACCTATGGCTGCTTCTCACTCTCTTTTTCTTGATCACTTCCAGTCGCATGTTCGTGCCGTTGCTGTTTATACAGATGGTTCTAAATCTTCTGACGGTGTTGGGTTCATGGCAGTGTTCCCTGACGATGTTCTCCAGGGTCATTTGTTAGACTCGGCTGGTGTTTTTACCGCCGAGTTGTATGCCATCCTCATAGTGCTTCTCTGTGTTACATGTCTCCTTTGGCGTTTGTGATATTCTCAGATTCCCTCAGCGCTTTACAGGCCATTAAAGAATTTGATTCCCCTCATCCACTGGTCCTTCGTATTCAACTCTGGTTGCACCGTGTGTCTAGCAAAAGCAAAGACATCATTTTCTGTTGTGTCCCTGGACTCGTTGATGTGCAAGGCAATGAACAGGTGGCTGCTGCTGTGCAGTCAGAGGTGCGTGATCTTCTGGTTTCCTATAGAGGCATTCCGTTCAGGGATTATTTTACAGTCATCTAAGCTGTATAGCCCTTGTGGCTTAGCGCTTCTTTTTGATTATAATAATAATCTACCCGTCTTCATGGCTGTTGGCAACAACGGTGGTCAGGCATGCACCATAACAAATTTCACTCTATTAATCCATTTTTTGGGTTTGTAGCTATCTTCTTACCACCACTGCCATACTCAGGAGACTGCGCTCTCCCGTCTCTGCATCAGCCATACTTACCTTACCAATGGGTATCTCATGGAACAACACCCTGTTCCTCTCTGTGAGGTTTGTTGGGTCCCTATTTCGATTCTTCACTTTCTCGTGGATTGTCCAGTTTACCAGAGAGCTCGCAGGATTTACCTTCACCGATGCCACCACCCTACCACTCTTACCTTATCTCCCCTTCTTGCAGACGGCCCTGCCTTTGACTTATGATAACGTTTTGACTTTTCGTCAGCAACTGCTTTACTGTACAAGCTTTGACACATAGCCCCTAGTGTCCCTTGCAGCCCTTTTGTCCTCACCTCTGATCGCCTCTCCACCTAGTGGTTTACAGCCCCAGCACTATTTTCTGACCCGCAGCATAACATGACCCTTGTCAGTTTAGCACTTTATTTGATTATAATTATAATCCGTCATGCTGAATGAATTGCATAATAATACAATAGGCCTACTGTCCCATACTGAGGAAGTGCTTCTCAAACCTTACACTTCTCATTCTCATATATGCCCAACCCATTTTTGAAGCTACCAAAGGTGCTAGCTTTGGTCATTCTACTTGGCATATTGTTCCATTCTTCATTTCTCTTATTTCCAAACCAATACTTTCCCCATATCCTTTCGAAATCTGAATTTATCCAACTTGAATCCATTGTTCCGAGTTCTTTCTCTCTTAGATATCCACACTACCTTCTCTTTATAGCCTTTATAACGGTCTTCGTTTTTATAAATGGTTACAAAAAAATCACTAGTTGATAAATGAGACACTTATGCAACATTCGGGCATCTTTATTCTGGAAACTAATCAAGATTGATGGACTGAATACATGTACTCCAGGCTGAGACTCTTTACCTTTTCATCTTCCACTGTTCTTCTCTGTGTTGGACTGAAGAAGCCACGGGCTGGGGAAACGTTTCCAGAATAAAGATACCCAAATGTTACACAGGTTTTCATTTATCTTTCTGCTTTAATCTTGAAAATCACTCAGTGCTTTGACCTGATAGATCACTCAGCACTTTGACCTGATAGATCACTCAGCGTTTTCACCTGATAGATCACTCAGCACTTTGACCTGATAGATCACTCAGCACTTTGACCTGATAGATCACTCAGCACTTTGACCTGATAGATCACTCAGCGTTTTCACCTGATAGATCACTCAGCGTTTTCACCTGATAGATCACTCAGTGATTTGGCCTGATAGATCACTCACTGCTTTGACCTAATAGATCACACAGTGCTTTAACCTGATAAATCACTCAGTGCTTTGACCTGATAGATCACTCGGTGCTCTCACCTGATAGATCACTCACCGCTTTGACCTGATAGATCACACTGCTTTGACCTGATAGATCACACTGCTTTCACCTGATAGATCACTCAGTGCCTTGACCTGATAGATCACACAATGCTTTGACCTGATAGATCACACGGTGCTTTCACCTGATAGATCACACAGTTCTTTGACCTGATAGATCACACAGTGCTTTGACCTGATAGATCACACAGTGCTTTGACCTGATAGATCACACAGTGCTTTGACCTGATAGATCACACAGTGCTTTGACCTGATAGATCACACAGTGCTTTGACCTGATAGATCACACAGTGCTTTGACCTGATAGATCACACAGTGCTTTGACCTGATAGATCACACAGTGCTTTGACCTGATAGATCACACAGTGCTTTGACCTGATAGATCACACAGTGCTTTGACCTGATAGATCACACAATGCTTTGACCTGATAGATCACACAGTGCTTTGACCTGATAGATCACACAGTGCTTTGACCTGATAGATCACACAGTGCTTTGACCTGATAGATCACACAGTGCTTTGGCCTGATAGATCACACAGTGCTTTGACCTGATAGATCACACAGTGCTTTGGCCTGATAGATCACACAGTGCTTTGACCTGATAGATCACACAGTGCTTTGGCCTGATAGATCACACAGTGCTTTGGCCTGATAGATCACACAGTGCTTTGGCCTGATAGATCACACAGTGCTTTGGCCTGGTAGATCACACAGTGCTCTGGCCTGGTAGATCACACAGTGCTTTGGCCTGGTAGATCACACAGTGCTTTGGCCTGGTAGATCACACAGTGCTTTGACCTGATAGATCACACAGTGCTTTGGCCTGATAGATCACACAGTGCTTTGGCCTGATAGATCACACAGTGCTTTGGCCTGATAGATCACTCAGCACTTTGACCTGATAGATCACACAGTGCTTTGACCTGGTAGATCACACAGTGCTTTGGCCTGGTAGATCACACAGTGCTTTGACCTGATAGATCACTCAGCACTTTGACCTGATAGATCACACAGTGCTTTGACCTGGTAGATCACACAGTGCTTTGGCCTGGTAGATCACACAGTGCTTTGACCTGATAGATCACACAGTGCTTTGACCTGGTAGATCACACAGTGCTTTGGCCTGGTAGATCACACAGTGCTTTGACCTGATAGATCACACAGTGCTTTGACCTGGTAGATCACACAGTGCTTTGACCTGGTAGATCACACAGTGCTTTGACCTGATAGATCACACAGTGCTTTGACCTGATAGATCACACAGTGCTTTGACCTGATAGATCACACAGTGCTTTGACCTGGTAGATCACTCAGCACTTTGACCTGATAGATCACACAGTGCTTTGACCTGATAGATCACACAGTGCTTTGACCTGGTAGATCACACAGTGCTTTGACCTGGTAGATCACACAGTGCTTTGGCCTGGTAGATCACACAGTGCTTTGACCTGGTAGATCACACAGTGCTTTGACCTGGTAGATCACTCAGCACTTTGACCTGATAGATCACACAGTGCTTTGACCTGGTAGATCACTCAGCACTTTGACCTGATAGATCACACAGTGCTTTGACCTGGTAGATCACACAGTGCTTTGGCCTGGTAGATCACACAGTGCTTTGACCTGGTAGATCACACAGTGCTTTGACCTGGTAGATCACACAGTGCTTTGACCTGGTAGATCACACAGTGCTTTGACCTGGTAGATCACACAGTGCTTTGACCTGGTAGATCACACAGTGCTTTGACCTGATAGATCACACAGTGCTTTGACCTGGTAGATCACACAGTGCTTTGGCCTGGTAGATCACACAGTGCTTTGACCTGATAGATCACACAGTGCTTTGGCCTGATAGATCACTCAGCGCTTTGACCTGATAGCTGTATAATCCTCCGGGTTTAGCGCTTCCCCCTTGATTATAATAATAATTTGACCTGATAGATCACACAGTGCTTTGACCTGATAGATCACTCAGCACTTTGACCTGATAGATCACACAGTGCTTTGGCCTGGTAGATCACACAGTGCTTTGACCTGATAGATCACACAGTGCTTTGACCTGATAGATCACTCAGCACTTTGACCTGATAGATCACTCAGCACTTTGACCTGATAGATCACACAGTGCTTTGGCCTGGTAGATCACACAGTGCTTTGACCTGATAGATCACTCAGCGCTTTGACCTGATAGATCACACAGTGCTTTGACCTGATAGATCACTCAGCACTTTGACCTGATAGATCACACAGTGCTTTGGCCTGATAGATCACACAGTGCTTTGACCTGATAGATCACTCAGCGCTTTGACCTGATAGATCACACAGTGCTTTGGCCTGATAGATCACTCAGCACTTTGACCTGATAGATCACACAGTGCTTTGGCCTGATAGATCACACAGTGCTTTGACCTGATAGATCACTCAGCGCTTTGACCTGATAGATCACACAGTGCTTTGGCCTGATAGATCACACAGTGCTTTGGCCTGGTAGATCACACAGTGCTTTGACCTGATAGATCACACAGTGCTTTGACCTGATAGATCACTCAGCGCTTTGACCTGATACATCACTCAGCACTTTGACCTGACACATCTTTCATTTGATGAACAAGAGACGTGCTACATATCGATGTCTTGAATGCTGAAATGTATCGCCTGCTCAGCAGGCTTCCTAATTAAGTCGAATAGAGAAACCTAGCAGAGCTGCATAACCCTTACGGGCTTAGCGCTTGGTTATGATTATAATAATACTGAATCTAAGTGTATGTCTTTGGTAGAATATGCCGACAAGTGTGTTAAGACAATATGCGGTTTATTGCATTTTATTAAGACGTTTCGCCCTGGTGGATGAAAATTCAATAAACGTCGATAAATCGCATATTGTGCCATATTAGCATACATGAGCTAAGGGACTGAACACCTTAACCCTTAAACGGTCCAAACAAATCGACGTTTAAATTCGTAGTGCTACAAAAGTAGATCTACTTTTTTTAACATATTTTCAAATGTAATAAAAAAATGTAGATAAAAGTTTTTTTTTATACGTTTTCAAATGTAAAACAAAAAAGATCTACATTTTTTTACATACTTTCAGATGTTGAAAAAACGTATATATACGTTTGGACCATTTAAGGGTTAAAATTACCTCTCCACTCTTCAACATAAAGCATCTCTGTAGTCGAGTAAAGAAGTCTGCTGAGCAGGAAAAATGTTTTAGCAATGAAAAGTACCCAGGTAATCATATAATAATAATTTCTACAAGTACATGTACAAGGTATACAGGTCTAGCTGACATCAACGACATACTACTATATAGAAAGCCCCTTGTTATGCTGAGCATTTCGGGCAAATTAGTTTAGCGCTTCTTTTTTATTTTAATAATCGGGCAAATTAGGTCAATTTTGTCCCTAGGATGCGACCCACAACAATCGACTAACGCCCAGGTACCTATTTTACTGCTAGGTGAACATTGACAACACATGTCTTAAGAAAAGACGTCCTACTGCTTCCACCTGTACCGGGGATCGGCCCCCGGACCTCGGTGTGTGAGTTGAGTGCGCTACCAATTGACCTACGGGACACATCAGTGTTGCATGTGTTTCATCAACACAAATACTCCAGGGAGGTTCCTTGACGTTGGTGAGGGGCTCTTGATCCAAGGAATCGTACTTGCCCTCCACTTTCTTAGATCCATCCTGAATGCCTCCTATTCCTTCAGGTGCTGTATGAACCTCTTTACATGTTTAGCACTCCTTTATGAATATAATCTTGATCCAAGGTACTGGACTTGTCCTCTTCCTGGTATTGAACCTGACTGCCTCTCATTTCCCAGGCGCTATATAACCTGTACGGTTTTAGGGCTTCTCCCTGATTAAATAAAAATTCCTTATATATTTCTTTCCAGATGAATCATTATTATTATTATCGCTGTATGACCCTTGTGGGTTTAGCGCTTATCATTATTGCAAAAAGGGGCCAAACTTTTGTGGGTATAAAGCCAAGATAATAGATGAAAACTTCTTGTCCTCGGTTCCAGTGAGGGACTCGTGATCTAAGGACTCGTTGGCAACAACGTTGGTCTGATCTGATCCTACCAAACTACATGCTATTAAACCGAGTATAGGTTTCTGACCGTCTTCTTGTCGAGATTGGGAGACTGCTCTCTCCCGTCTTCGCATCGGCCACACTTGTCTTACTCACGGGTATCTCATGGAGAGACGCCCTGTGAGAATTATCAGGTTCTAGTTTCTGTCAGCCACATTCTGTTGGACTGCCCATTCTATCAACGAGCACCTCGGCACCGCTCTACTGCCTTTACTTTACTTTCCCTTCTTGTTGATGGACTCTACTTTAACCCAGACTCTCACTGACTTTTTGAGAGCAAATGATTTACTGCACAAACTCTGATGATGATGCATCTAGTACTCCTCACGGCCCTGCTGTATAACCCTTGTGGTTTAACGCTCCTTTTTTATTATAATAATCCTCAAGGCTTTTTCGACCTCAATCTCTTGCTACTCTCTACCCCTGCACTGTCCACTGCCCCTCTACACTCCCTGCCTCTCTTGCTATCCAATACCCCTGCATCCTTCCCTGCCCTGCTGTGCTGTATGACCCTTGTAGGTTTAGCGCTTCTTTTTTATTATAATCGTGATCCAAGGAATTGAGCTTAACCTTCCCTTGGATCAAAAGTAATTGCCTCCCATTTCCCCCAGGTTATTGTTATGACCCCACTGGGTTTAGCGCTTTCCCATGATAACTAGATGATTTGGTTACATGTGATTCGTGAAAGGTATCCCCGTATCCCATAAACCCAGCCTCCTCTACCTCAGTGTAAACTAGATGGCATAATGTATTGGTTCAGAAGAGTAATTGTGATACTCCAAAAATTTATTAATAAGAAAATTAGAGACTAAATAAGGCACACAAACATTAAAATGCTGAAGCTGATTAGGAGATATTCTCCAGTCAAGGCTGATCAGGAGAGGTATTCAGTTGAAGCCTATCAGAAGTAGTATTCTTCAGTTAAAGCCTATCAGAAGTAGTATTCTTCAGTTGAAGCCTATCAGAAGTAGTAGTATTCAGTTAAAACCTATCAGAAGTAGTATTCTTCAGTTGAAGCCTATCAGAAGTAGTATTCTTCAGTTAAAGCCTATCAGAAGTAGTATTCTTCAGTTGAAGCCTATCAGAAGTAGTATTCTTCAGTTAAAGCCTATCAGAAGTAGTATTCTTCAGTTGAAGCCTATCAGAAGTAGTATTCTTCAGTTGAAGCCTATCAGAAGTAGTATTCTTCAGTTGAAGCCTATCAGAAGTAGTATTTTTCTTCAGTTAAAGCCTATCAGAAGTAGTATTCATCAGTTGAAGCCTATCAGAAGTAGTATTTTTCTTCAGTTAAAGCCTATCAGAAGTAGTATTCTTCATTTGAAGCCTATCAGAAGTAGTATTTTTCTTCAGTTAAAGCCTATCAGAAGTAGTATTCATCAGTTGAAGCCTATCAGAAGTAGTATTTTTCTTCAGTTAAAGCCTATCAGAAGTAGTATTCTTCAGCTGAAGCCTATCAGAAGTAGTATTCTTCAGTTGAAGCCTATCAGAAGTAGTATTCTTCAGTTGAAGCCTATCAGAGGTAGTATTTTTCTTCAGTTAAAGCCTATCAGAAGTAGTATTTTTCTTCAGTTAAAGCCTATCAGAAGTAGTATTCTTCAGTTAAAGCCTATCAGAAGTAGTATTCTTCAGTTAAAGCCTATCAGAAGTAGTATTCTTCAGTTGAAACCTATCAGAAGTAGTATTCTTCAGTTGAAGCCTATCAGAAGTAGTATTTTTCTTCAGTTAAAGCCTATCAGAAGTAGTATTCATCAGTTGAAGCCTATCAGAAGTAGTATTTTTCTTCAGTTAAAGCCTATCAGAAGTAGTATTCTTCAGTTGAAGCCTATCAGAAGTAGTATTTTTCTTCAGTTAAAGCCTATCAGAAGTAGTATTCTTCAGCTGAAGCCTATCAGAAGTAGTATTCTTCAGTTGAAGCCTATCAGAGGTAGTATTTTTCTTCAGTTAAAGCCTATCAGAAGTAGTATTTTTCTTCAGTTAAAGCCTATCAGAAGTAGTATTCTTCAGTTAAAGCCTATCAGAAGTAGTATTCTTCAGTTGAAGCCTATCAGAGGTAGTATTTTTCTTCAGTTAAAGCCTATCAGAAGTAGTATTTTTCTTCAGTTAAAGCCTATCAGAAGTAGTATTCTTCAGTTGAAGCCTATCAGAAGTAGTATTTTTCTTCAGTTAAAGCCTATCAGAAGTAGTATTCTCTATTTACTGCATGGAAACTCATGATTACAAGTATGTTAACTGTGTTAATATATTGGCATATTTACACCACCTACACAGTCTATACTTATAGGGTATCATCTGCCTTAACAAATGTATCAGCATTAAAGGTTGAAGTCGATTAGAAGAAGCATTCTCCAGTTACTGAGCGGAAATCGTTATCACAATTTGTTCAATGAAGATGGCAAATTCAGGTTTAAACAGCCCAATAACGATCCCTCCATTGAGAAAAACGCCAAAACAAAAGGTGAAACCAACCAGAAGAGGCAATAAATCCAACGAGTCCAAGTTTTTCAATAATGTCAGTTCCACTCTGTGAAAATTGTCAGGTTCCAATTTCAGTTTGCCATATTCTATTAGACTATCCTGTCTACCAGCGAGTATACATGATTTACCTCCGACTTTGTCACCACTAACACCCTTACTTTATCTTCCCTCTTCGCTGACATAACAACAAAAGTGGACCTGCCTCGCATGGGCCAGTAGGCCTGCTGCAGACTCCCTCATGACTTTTTGACAGCAACAGATTTATTACACAAACATGGATTATTATACTTCCTTTAACACTTCACACCGCCCTTACTAACTCTACCTCTGTTATACTCTCCACTCTCGCAAGTCTCTGATTAAGCATACCTTTAGCACGCCATACCCTACAGCGTTGTATGACCCTTGTGGGTTTAACGCTTAGTTTTCATTATAATAATAAGTTTCAATATTGTTAGTATATTGGCAAATTTACACAAGTCTAGATTTATAGTATCATCATTTTTATAAGATGCATCAGGCATTAATTAGGTATCCCCTAAGCCCTAAGGGGTACCTGGAAAAGACCTGATTTTTTCTTCTAACTTTTCGACTTTATTTTGCTCATAATTCGAGAACTCTTCTAAGCGGCTTCAAATTTTCAATGACCCTTGTCGGTTTAGCGCTTTCTTTGATTATAATAATACAAATTTTCAACATATTTGTAAGGTAGCGAGGAGCAAATGCTTGGAACAGTTGGTATGTTCAGGTGCCTTGGAACAGTTGGTATGTTCAGGTGCCTTGGAACAGTTGGTATGTTCAGGTGCCTTGGAACAGTTGGTATGTTCAGGTGCCTTGGAACAGTTGGTATGTTCAGGTGCCTTGGAACAGTTGGTATGTTCAGGTGCCTTGGAACAGTTGGTATGTTCAGGTGCCTTGGAACAGTTGGTATGTTCAGGTGCCTTGGAACAGTTGGTATGTTCAGGTGCCTTGGAACAGTTGGTATGTTCAGGTGCCTTGGAACAGTTGGTATGTTCAGGTGCCTTGGAACAGTTGGTATGTTCAGGTGCCTTGGAACAGTTGGTATGTTCAGGTGCCTTGGAACAGTTGGAATGTTCAGGTGCCGCATGAGCCAAGGTGAACCCATTCACAGCATCCTGGAATAACTAACCGACCCTCAGTGGTGGAGCTTCAAACCCTCTGAAAAATTATTATTATTATAATCAAAAAGAAGCGCTAAGCCAACCCTCAGAAAAAGAGGCCAAAAAAATCGACGACAGCGGCTTTCTTTCAAGGTGACTTGATCTTCACTGATGTGAGGAGTCCCCTCAAGAAAGGTTCCTTGATGCTGGTGAGGGGCTCTTGATCTAGGGAATTGGATTTGTGCTCCAGTTCCCTGAACTGAGCCTGAATACCTTCCGTCCCTTCCCCTACAGGCGCTGTATAATCCCTACGGGTTTAGCGCTCCCCATTATAACAATGATGTGAGAAGTCCCCGAACACTCTTTCTCTGGCGGGAAACTTTCATTGGTTAACATTTTTGGTAGTATTTGACTGGCTAATAGTTCTCGTGAAGGCATTTGATTGGCTAATATTTTCCATGAAGGCATTTAAAAAAAACGCGGTACGAGTGGGAATTGAACTCGCGGCGAGTCATAAACTGTCAGGCCAGTGCGTAAGCCACTGGGCCAGTTGGCTACACTACATGAACGTCAATTCGGGAGAAATTGAACGCTTTAATTAGAAGACAGACTGCGCAACGGGGTAATGTCTGGCAACGTTTAGAACGTTAAAAATAACACGTACTTCTCCTTGATCCGAGGAACTGAACTTCCTTCCCTTCCATGAATCTAACATGATTGTCTCCCATGCCCCAGGCGCTTATGTGACCCCTGCTGTATAGCCCTGGTGGCTTAGCGCTTCTTTTTGATTATAATAATAATTATGTGACCCCTACGAGTTCAGGGCTATCACCTCATTAAAATAAAATTTACTACATGCCCAACAACATTTTTGGCATCCCAGTGCTTGGGCCCATGTCTTGTCTTTCGATTACTGTCTATTGAATGGGTATTTATGGCATGGCACAGTCTGGATGAGAGTGAATTTTCGAAGAGTAGGTAGGTACAACAAGGCCCATTAGACCAGGAATAGTTAAAATGTGAGTAGTTGAGAGGCGGGACCAAGTTCTTATTGTAAGCCTACAAAAGTACTCCTTTTTCTTACAATCATCTCATAATATTTAAATATGGATTAGATACGCGAATTAAACAATTAGGTACACATAAAGCTTTCTCTTATTGGCAAGCAGATCTATTACTGCACTGTTCCTTTTATCTTGCTGTGAGAAGTAGAAACTATGGTGAGTCAGATATTTTATTTTGTCTGATATTTTCAGAAGTTTTAAAAGCCAAGTATACCGGTATCATGTGCTAAAAATATTTTTAAACTCTAGATTTAATGTAGAGTTATAAATAAATGTTTATGTTTGCTGTGAGTGAGTCGTGAGGAGCAAGTCATCACAAGGTTAGAGGTGGTCCAGTAACTTCCTCAATGGTAAACTTTAGGTCACCTTGCCTTGGGAGTCAATTTTGGGCCATCCTGCCTTGGTGAGGAAACTTTGGGTCGTCCTGCCTGGGTAGTAAACTTTGGGTCAGCCTGCCTGGGTAGTAAACTTTGGGTCATGCTGCCTGGGTAGTAAACTTTGGGTCAGCCTGCCTCTTGAGAAACTTTGGGTTACGTTGCCTTGGTAAGGAACTTGGGATCATTGTCTTTTTGAGGAACTTTGAATCTCGCTTCCTTAGTGGAAAACTTTGAGTCACTCTGCCTTGGTGGGAAACTAATGATACCCAAACTACTATGTAAAAGGTATGAGTTGTAATCGGGTTTAATCCGAGGAAGAGGAAGGTAAATCCAGTGCCTTGGACTAGAGCTTCAGCATCAAAGTGCCTTTCTTGAAAGGATCATACCTCACATCCAGTCAGTATAGCTAGGTTTTGTGTCGTAATATATATGCTTAGGGAAGTGTTAAACCATAGAGGCTATATAGTACTCCAGGGAGGTGAGAGGCAGTCAGTTTACATCCAAGGAATTGTAGTGTAACTCTAAATCCATGGAATAAGAGCCATTGAACATAAATGCACCCCTCCCTCCCCTTGAAAGGTATCATAAATAATAGTGTAGCCGCTGTGGATGTATCTTAGCCAGTCATAGCATCTCCTTCCATAACTTAGTCCTACTCTTGCCTTGTCACATTTGCGTACTTGGCAAGGTAACAATGCAAAATATTACCATTATCACTGCGCGCAGTGTTTACACTAAGTGCAGTTTGGGGGTGAAAAAACTGCAGGTCATATATGTATTTCTTGGCACTAGCTAAAATGCGTATATGTCTTGGCTGTTTACAATGCGTCACAGTCAGTTCTCTTCGGTCGAAAGTCTCACAGTTAAACTATCTTGTTAGTCCGTAGCTGTTACTGCTTTTACGTCATAAAACCTTTGGCATGGTACACTGAAGCGTCGACTATGTTTTCCGTATACTCATGGGCAAGCGCTAACCCGTATATAAATGCCTGAGCTTGCTACCATCTGCAGCTCATAAGACTGCCATCCCCACGAGCCCCTTTGAGGCGGGGTAGATGGCAGACCAGAGGCCTAGCTTCTCCCTACGAGCCCCGTGAGGGCGGGGAAAGTGGCTAGGCCTGGGGACACTTGGTCCCAAAGATGAGGAGGTACTTGTACCTCCTCCCATGGGAGACTTAAGTCTCGAGACACTCCCCAGATAGGGAGCCAAGGCCGGATCACCATTACTTGGAAAAGACCCGGGCCGGGAGAATACCGGCGAATAAAAAAAAAAAAAACCCGTATACCGGCGAATAAAAAAAAATAACCCGTAGGTTCATAAAGAGGATAAAGAATGGGAGGCAGTAAGCTTTAAGTCAAGAATCAAGAGCTCTTTACCGATATCAAGGTACCCCACTTGACTGCAATTCTTTCGTTTTGTGAATTATATATATATATATATATATATATATATATATATATATATATATATATATATATATATATATATATATATATATATATATATATATATATATATATATGTCGTGCCGAATAGGCAGAACTTGCGATCTTGGCTTAAATAGCAGCGCACATCTTGCCATATAAGACAAGTGAAAATTTGTGTATGCAATAATTTCGCCAAAATCATTCTGAACCTAACGAAAAAAATATATTTCACTGTGTTTGTTTAGTATTAAATTACTGTAAACAAATCTAAAATATATTTAGTTGGGTTAGGCTAAAATAAATTGCTCTTGTTATAATAAGGTTAGGTAAGTTTTCTAAGATTCTTTTGGTGCAAAATTAAAATTTTTTACATTAACATTAATGAAAAAAATATATCTTTAAACGTATAAGAGAAAATTTCAGAAAGGACTTAATTTTAAATGAGTTCTTGCTAATTGACCAGTTTTACATATTCGGCACGACATAAATATATATATATATATATATATATATATATATATATATATATATATATATATATATATATATATATATATATATATATATATATATATATATATATATATATATATATATATATATATATATATATATATATATAACCCCCTCCAGAGTGAAAAATAAAATAAATCCTAATATGTGATTAAAAATGATGATACGTATACGTACTGTTGTATCAGACATGGTATGATTCTTTCATTTGTTGGCTACGGGGGAAGATGGGGTAGTGATCAGCCCCTGTTTTGAGAGGAGCTATTATATTCGCCCAGATATGGTCATTTGAGAATGCACTCGTCTCGGAATATATATGTATAATTGTTAAGGGGGGGTGGACCGGTAAGCCAGCGGAAGGTCTTCGTCGGATAACCAAAAGCTCCAGCTGCGGGCCATCATATGACTAGACCCGCGTCAGGAAACACTTTTCCTGTTTCTTGACAAACCTTACCTAACCTAACCTAACTCGTCTCGGTATTTCTTATTGGCTTAGTTCAGTGGGAATTAGCATGCAAATGCAAATGTTAAGGAAGTCAGCTACTTGAAGGTCTTCAACTTGACAAAGTTCAAAGTTCCTTGATAATGTATTAATCTAAGAAGTTACTAATCATTATTTTTATAGTGAACATTTTCATTTTCTTTATTTTAAAACCTAAGAAGGATAAGATAAGGAATAGTACACCACTGGCTGGTGGGGAAGAACTCGGTGCCTCACGGTACTTCCAGTGAAGGGGGAGATGATATTCGATGTTTTTATCACGAGAGGTATTGCCGCATATAATTGATACAATAAAAAAAATGGTCAAATGTACCAATGTCTGTTGAAACAGTTCGCAGATACAGGAAGCATACCACTTACGGTAATTTTAAACTTCCACTGAAACTCGATAAACTTTCCTATATGGAGAAATTAAATAATATTTCAATATATGTGTAGTCTCACTGAGGAAGGGGCTATACATTATATTACGAGAAAGGTAAATCTGAATTTTTAAACAACATTTAGTGCCCACCTTACTTCTTAATAATCATCTTGTACGTATCAAAGATTTTGACAGGTATATCACAAATATTTTACAAAAAACATGATGGTAAAACCCTTAAGTTTTGTCGTACGTGTTACCTTCTCAGTGTCTTGAGCAGTTAATTAAATTTACATAAAGATACATGCAGGACTGAGCAAGCATCACCAGTTTCCTCCAGTAGGTATAAGTAATATAATTTAGGAATTTTGATATGCTGACAGTCTTGAGTTTGTAGGACATTTTTATGTTGAATATGCACTCTATAAATCTAACTTGCAGGGGAATATTGGAAGTTATCATGAAGCTGTTTCATATTTTTTTATAACTTTGAAGAGAGCTGGTGAGATAGTTGACAAATACATGTACACTCATACCAGGGATGTTGCGGTTAATCTCTCTATTAAGAAATTAATCCAACCTTGAGAAGACTTCAGAGGTGACAAGGTTTGTTTTTGTATTGTTAAAATAAATACAACTGATGAGCTTTTCAATTCGTAAACTAGCTGCAAGGTATGCTCAAGGCGTATTACTTTAAGGAAAAGGAAGAGATGTAAACTGGAAAGAGAGGCACTCCTTATGTCGTGGGGTTTGTCAGAAAATAATTGGAGTAAGAAATACACACATTGGATACCTTACAGGCGTATAATTAAGAGAGTCTTGAGAGAAGATCCTGGCCTGCTTGTCCAGTCTGCTGTGCCTAGTGGGAACTGAGAGCGGAGTTTCTAACCTACTGCTCATGTGGGGAATCTCGTGACGTCATGGCTATCAAGGGAGCATGTCTGTAATGTAGCTGGGATGATCTAAGTGTACTACAAAAGTAACACTGTTGACAGCTCGGCGAAGCTAACGTATGGCGTCCCCGACGTACAGCTAACTCATACACATGATAGATGGTAGGCATTTTGGCTCTGGGCTGATTCTATACATTGCTAGTGAACTTACCGCACAACAATACAAGCATTAATTCTAAAGATTATAAGTTATTATAATGCATTACAAATCATGAAAAATGACAAATCATGGTAAATTATAGAATCAATAAGAATACAGTAAAGAAGAAAAGATCGATAAAGAGAAAGAGATTGATCAATCTGTATTCATGCAATCTACAGATTCTGAGGAAGTATATTTACAAAGAAAGTGTTTAACAGAAAAGCCAAACTTGGTACACACAAGTCTTTTACTGTTAAATATCAAAATTCAAAGAGAATGTGAACACTTATAAAAAAAAATACTGAACATCTGGCTCTGGTGGCCTGGTGGGTAAAGCTCTCGCTTCACATGGTAAGGGTCTGGGTTCGATTCCCTGCCAGGATCTTCAACTTTTTAACCAATCGCACAAAAAGAGTAGTGGTAAACAGAGTTAAATCAGATGCTGCCATAGTGAAGAGCTCTGTCTCACAAGGCACAGTACTTGCACCTATCCTGTTCCTTATTCTCATATCAGACACAGACAGAGATGTAAACCATAGCGCTCTATCATCTTTTGCAGACGATACTAGGATCTGCATGAGAGCGTCATCCATTGAGGACACTGTTAACCTCCAAGAAGATATAAACCAAGTTTTCCAATGGGCAACGGAGAACAATATGATGTTCAATGAAGACAAATTCCAACTACTCCGTTATGGAAAACTGGAGGAAATAATAACTAGAACTGAGTATACTACAAACTCCAATCACACAATAGAGAGGAAAAGTAATGTGAGAGACCTGGGAGTGGTAATGTCAGAGGATCTCACCTTCAAGGATCACAACACTGCCACTATCACATCTGCTAGGAAACTGATAGTATGGATAATGAGAACATTCAAGACAAGAGATGCTAAGCCAATGATGATCCTTTTTAAATCACGTATTCTTTCTAGGCTAGAATACTGCTGTACATTAACATCCCCATTCAAGGCAGGTGAAATTGCAGAGCTAGAGAATGCACAGAGAACCTTTACTGCACGTATAAGTTCCATCAAACACCTTAACTACTGGGAGCGCCTGGAAGCACTTGACTTGTACTCACTAGAGCGCAGGCGAGAGAGATATATCATAATCTACACCTGGAAGATTCTGGAGGGACTGGTCCCTAATATGCACACAGCAATCACTCCATACGAAAGCAAAAGACTTGGCAGGCGATGCAACATACCCCCAGTGAAAAGTAGGGGCGTCACTGGTACACTAAGAGAAAACACAATAAGTGTCCGGGGCCCAAGACTGTTCAACAGCCTCCCACCAGCAATAAGGGGCATTACGGGAAGACCCCTGGTTGTCTTCAAGAGGGAGCTGGACAGATACCTAAAGACGGTGCCGGTTCAGCTGGGCTGTGGTTCGTACGTTGGATTACGTGCGGCCAGCAGTAACAGCCTCGTTGATCAGGCCCTGATCCACCGGGAGGCCTGGTCGTGGACCGGGCCTCGGGGACGTTGATCCCTGGAATTCCCTCAAGGTAGACTCCAGGTAGGGTAGAAACATTGGGCATGTTTCTTTACACCTGTTGTCTATGTTCACCCATCAGTAAAATGGGTGCCTGGGTATTAGTTAGTTAGTTTAATATGTTTATTATGCACCCCATACCCAACCTGTGGGCGGTAGTCAAAAGATTACAGAGGTACATAATTGGTCCAGGGACTGGACTCCAAAGTTTTGATAGCTGAGCAAGTTACAGAGGTAATGAACTCACAATTTACAAAGGTAATGAACTCACAATTTACAAAGGTAATGAACTCACAATTTACAAAGGTAATGAACTCACAATTTACAAAGGTAATGAACTCCAGGTAGGTCTGGTCACAATCATGACAAGTTACAAAGGTATTTACAGATTACAGAGGTACGTAATGGGTCCAGGGACTGGGCCTCCAAAGTTTTGATAGCTGAACTAGGTACAAAGGTAATAAGCTCACAAGTTACAAAGGTAATGAATTCTGTAGAATGGTTACTTACGTTTATACATGGCTACAATCATGAACAAATTATAGAGTAATGAGCAATTCACACTTCCACACCCGGTCACAACTGTAATGAGTTATTGGTGCAAATATTGATTGTTGAGTCACACACACACACACACACACACACACACACACACACACACACACACACACACACACACACACACACACACTTTAGTTTAATATCTTTATTATGCACCCCATACCCATCCTGTGGGCGGTAGTCAAAAGATTACAAAGGTACATAATGGGTCCAGTGACTGGACCCCAAAGTTATGATAGCTGAACTAGTTACAAAGGTAATGAACTCCATGTAGATCTGGTCACAATCATGGCAAGTTACAGAGGTAGTGAATCAGCTTCACTCCTATACATGGTTACAGTCATGAACAAATTACAAAGTAATGAACCACTGATACGTCCACACCTGGTCACAATTGTAATGAGTTATAAATACAAATATTAGGTGGATCATACACCCACACTAGCGCGCGCGCGCACATACACACACGAGGGCGCACGCACTGTGCGGTCGCGTCCTGGGACACTGACCTAATTTGCCCGAAATGCTCAGCATAACAAGCGGCTTTCTATATAGTAGTACATCATTGATGTCAGCTAGGCCTGTATACCATGTACATGTACTTGTAGTAAATAAAGATATTATTATTATTAAGCTGATATAGTAGACACACAGTTGAAATAAGTTTTACACTATATTATTCATCTATACAGGTTATTTACATTTAACCCCAACTTTGCTAGGGCGAGATATACATATGCAGAGTGGTCATCATCTCTAAGGAAGTCAAATTCTGTTGCAACAGCTAACACATGCCGTAGTTGAGAAGGATCTAAATTGGTAGTTACACCTGAAACTTGGGGATTCTTCATTACTTGTGTACATAGGGAATAACAACAATCAGGTTGTTCATCAGTCTGATTGACTGAGGGTAGAGGGGTACCGAGTCAGGATTGTTGGAGTCAGTCACATTCGTCTGGGTGTCAGGAACCTCGTCATCATTGCATACTAACTTCATGTGATCTAAATGCGATTCTTTATACTGACCAGTACTGATTTCTCTAACTTTATACTTATTGCCACTGACATGTTCGACTACTCGATATGAACCATCAAACTTTTGATCGAGCTTTGGCATAGTGGATGTTTTATTGAAATTAGTCAGCATACTCTCGAATCTACTTTAATTTTGGTTGGTTTTGGTCTAGTGTTAGTGACTCTTGTAAAGTCTGCTGTTGATTTATGAAGTGTTTCTTGGATTCTTCTGAAGACACCTTGAGCTAAGCTGGTACGAGTCGCTATGATATCATCAAGGTTGTAATTTGGTTTCGGAGTAGAGTATAACTCATACGGTAAGCGCTTATCTACACCATACAATGCATAATGTGGAGTATCACCTAGAGAGGCATTGTATGCAAATTTATAGTACACTGAACATCAGGTATAACTTCATCCTAGGTTGCACTATTGGGATTGATAGTGGCTCTCAACACATCGAGTACTTTCTTATTAGTTCTTTCCTCTAGACCATTACTGGCAGGATGGTGAGGAACAATGAACAGTGGTCGATTTAGAAATCTTGTACAACGTGTACATATTTTTTCAAGAATCTCAATACAGAATTCACCTCCATTATCTGTTACTAGGGGATAAGGAGTAGTATGCCTGCAGATTATGTGTTCCTTAATGCTTTAGCTACTGTCTCGGCAGTCTTATCTGCAATAGGAACTAACTCACAATAGCTGGTGAAATGATCTACCATAACACACAGATGTTTGTTGCCCTGGAGGGAACATTGGAAATTGGTTAACAAATCTAGTGCAACTCTTTCCCACGGTTCGCTAGTAGTGGGATACACCTAGATTGAATTAGGGCCACTCACATTACCTTTATGCTGCATACAAACACTGCATTTCTTAACATATTCAGAAATATCAGTTGCCATACGAGGCCAAAAGTATTTCAATCTGGCTTGTTTTACAGAACGATCCGTACCAGGGTGTGCAACACCTGGTGCATCGTGAACTTGCTGTAAGGCTACGTTCACTAGTGACTGGAATTACTAACTGGCGTACCCTTCTGCTAGGAGTACCCATCTCGGCTATGCGATACAGTAACTCTTGGTTCATAACAGTCACTGATGGGTGCTGGTGGCTTCACAGAGAGTTTGATCTTCCTGCAGCAAGAATCGAATCACACCAGACCACATGGGATTTGTTCTTTGATCGTTCCTTACATCCTTGGCACTGTGTGATAAATGGTTTAAAACACCGACAAGTTGAAGATTGAGACACTTATGCAACATTTGGGAATCTTTATTGAGGAAATATTTCCTCAATAAAGATTCCCATGTGTTGCATAAGTGTTTCATTGTTCATCCTTGGCACTAAATGGAGGATCTGCTATTACTATACTAATGTATCAATACCATTTGCTTCGTGGTTTCATTACTGTATAAACTGCTTATGGAGGCTGGTATTCAAACGGGAGGTAGTTGAAATTAGCCTTAACCTTACCACTATCACGAGTGTCCTCGGATCAAGAACAACACCTAGCTCTGCTGGGTGCATGATTCTTGTAGGATCGCTGGTTAAGTGGTTAAGCCGATGTGAACGTTGTTCTGTCTCTTGAGGCGGGAGAATGTGTCGCAGGATCTAATCCCGGCTGACTGCAGCTTGGTAAATATATATATATATATATATATATATATATATATATATATATATATATATATATATATATATATATATATATATATATATATATATATATATATAGAGAGAGAGAGAGAGAGAGAGAGAGAGAGAGAGAGAGAGAAATGATGGTAGATACAGTGCTGTTAATTAGTATAATGTTTTTTCACAGAAGGAAACAATGTGTGCACACGCCGTGGGGGTGGGACATCGGATCTCATATCACACAAATGTTCTAGTCCTGGGAAAGAAGTTACGTCTTCCTCCACTACAGACAAAGAAGTTATACCCTGTGAGAAGGAAAAAGTTGCATTTGACTCCTGTATAGAGGGAAACTGCAGCTGGAAATATGCTGTAAGCCATCATGGAGGTATACCTTCCAGTGATCAGCGGGGTACATTAATACGTAATAAAATTTTAAGCCTGCTTATGTGTATATATATATATCAGTCAATATATTTCTCATGATATACAAAACTAATGACCTACATGTATATATCTATTTAGAATAAATATGTAAATGTATTAAATCTTAAAATTTAATATTACTTAAAGGAAATATTATTTATATTTGTTTCAGAAGCTAAGACTGATGAGTTGAAGAATAATATACTGTCTGGTTGTGATGAGTTGAAGAATAATATACTGTCTGGTTGTGAGAGAGTCTCAGCACCTTGTGATACTTCCACCACTGATCAATCTGGTGTCCCCACCACTGATCGGTCTGGTGTCTCCATCACTGATCAATCTGGTGTCCCCACCACTGATCGGTCTGATGTCCCCACCACTGATCGGTCTGGTGTCCCCACCACTGATCGGTCTGGCGTCCCCACCACTGATAGGTCTGGTGTCCCCACCACTGTTCAGACAGGTAACCCTAAAGTAACTCAACCTGGAGTCTACAGGGAGACACAAGCCTCTTGCCTTAATTCTACACGTAATATGCAAGACCAGTTGTCCCTGGTGAAGGAATCTTTCCAGACATTAGATATTCCTCAGTTATTAAATGTAGAGAGTGGATTTATTGATGTCTACTCGTTTAGAAAATATACTATTCCAGAAACTCATGAAGATGATCCAGTAATGTTTCTAAATGATTACAGAAGTTTTTTCACTGAGGAAATGCATTCATTGTTTGACAGTGACAACGCAAAATGTTCTTCTTTGAAGATAAACTCTGCTATTAATATAGAATTGAAGAGACACAATGTAGATAGAATAGAAGACGTACATACCTTTAATATTGAGTTGCCATTTAATATTGTTAACGTTGAAGATATAGTTGACTTATGGGATGACTGGACTGAAGCAATGATAGAAGAAATTTTAATTCATTTAAAAGATACTGAAGGAAGCAGATTCATTCTATGTAAAATTGCAAATTTTGAGATAAAATACATAAAACTATGGCATAAAGTCACCTTGGGTGCCTACATATCTTACTCCACCAGTCTTCGTGGTAAGCAGTTCATTTTCAACCCTGAAGGGGTAGATAATGATATTTGTATCATAAGAGCTATTGCTGCATATAACTGTTGCAATAAAAGCCGTATAAAATGGTCAAATATACCGAGATCTGTCGAAACACTTAACAAATGCAGGAATCATGCTACTTGTGGTAATTTGAAACTTCCACACAAAATCAGTAAACTTTCCAACATTGAAAGGTTAAATAAGATTTCAATATATGTGTACTCACTCACTGAAGAAGGACCTAAATATTATATCACTCTCATGAGAAAGGGAAATCAGAAATTTAAACAAAATTTAGTGCCCACCTTACTCCTTAATAATCGTCATCTTGTACTTATCAAAGATTTTGACAGATATATTAAAAATATTTTACAAAAATATAAAAGTAAAGCCCTTAAGTTTTGTCATACTTGCTTCTTGCCCTTTCAGACTAGTGAACAGTTAAATGTACATGAAGATACATGCAGGATTGAACAAACAATACGAGTTTCCTCCGCATAAGTAATATTATTAAGGAATTATGGATATGCTGACGGTCCTGAGTTTGTAGATTTTTTTTATGAGTGAACACTTTATAAATCTAACTTACAGGACAATATTGAAAGTTATCATAAAGCTGTTGTATATTCTTTTATAATTTTGAAAAGTGAAGGCGAGGTAGTTCCAAAATATGCTAATTATGGGAATGATACAGTTGATCACTTTATGAAGACGGTAATCCACATACAGAAAGTTTAGAAGAGAGCATATTATCCTATTGTTAATATAAAGAAAACGATGAGGTTCTCAGTTTGCAGACTGACTTATATTTATGTAATGATTATTACTTGTATTATTATAATCAAAGGGGAAGCGCTAAACCTGTAGGATTTATGTAATGAGACTTTTGTTTATGTTGAATAAAAACATCGACAATCTAATCTATTAAAAGAGATTAATTACCTTACAGTGCTTGGCCATAATTTGGTATATGAGCTGGAAATAATGTTAAAGGATTTAGATAAATGAGGCATTGTGTGGCAGAAAAGAATGAGCACCACCATGGCCAAAATTATGGTGATAATGTGAAGTTATTGTATACTGATACAAATACCTACATTTTTAGTATAACGTGTAGGGATTTGTACATCGAGTTAAAGAGAGAACCAGTTATTAACTTCATGGATTTCTCAAAGTATCTTGTGGAAAATTGCATTTATCCGAATGTAACTAATTATGTACATAACTGTAAATGATAACAAAGATAATTATTATTTATCAATGTTACATAGACAAGTAGGAATTTGGGACACCTAGGTCGCAAAAAATGTCCCCCTTCGATACCTACAAGTCATAACCACAAGTTGCTCTGGACCTATTAATTAAATGAAATATACATCAGTATTTCTGGTAAATATATAAATTTGTGGACTGTATATTAAAAAATGATTATATATAAACACAATTACATAACAGGAGAAAAATATATCTTAATATCACTCACCAATTTGACTGGATATTAAGTTGTATCATACTCAGAAAAACCTCACTAACTAAATTTATGAAAACACTGGCCAGAATTATATACACAAATCTAGAGAGCTTATCTGAGGTTCATGGAGCTGTCTTGTCCAGTCGTCTGATATCTCAAGTTATGCAGGAATGCACATCCACCAATTTCGCCTCCTATTTGAGAGGTGTCAGCCCAATTTCAACCTCTAGAGCACGAAAATTCCTTCCCATCACACCAACGTTGTACACAATTCAAAACCAAGATGGCGAGTCTCCTCCTGCGCAGGCGCAGGTCCAGTTTCCCATTTTCGATAACATACTTCTTTTAAAAATACAATATAAGGCATCTATTTAATTATAAATTACCGCATTTCCGGAAAATATATAGTATTTTCCACATATCTAAAACATCACCCATTTTTTGGACAGTTCTACACTGGGTGAGCTAGGACTGTTGAAATATGTTGGGTGAATATAATATTAGTGAGTTTGTAGCCTTGAAATAAAATATATTCAGTAAAAGTATCGGGCAAAGTAAGAATGCATGCAGAGCTAAGGGTAGTCCATCACATTTCGCTCTACTGATGAACCATTACCTGGAGTTTACCTGGAGAGGGTTTCAGGGGTCAACACCCCCGCGGCCCGGTCTGAGACCAGGCCTCATGGTGGATCAGGGTCTGATCAACCAGGCTGTTACTGCTGGCCGCACGCAAGCTGACGTACGAACCACAGCCCGGTTGGTCAGGTACTGACTTTAGGTGCCTGTCCAGTGCCTTCTTGAGACAGCCAGGGATCTATTGGTAATTCCTCTTATGCATGCTGCGGGGCGGTTGAACAGTCTTGAGCCCCGGACACTTATTGTGTTGTCTCTCAATGTACTCGTGGCGCCCCTGCTTTTCATCGGGGATATGTTGCATTTCCTGCCGAGTCTTTTGCTTTCATAGGGAGTGATTTTCGTGTGCAGGTTTGGTATCAATCCCTCCAGGGCCTTCCAAGTGTATAAGAGTATATTGTCTACAGCTGATACAGAAATATTTGAATGTAGGTCCATAAGCAGTGTTAAAGGAGAGATGTGTAGGGTTAAAATTCAATAAATGCGATCTTTCATCATTTGACGACATAAGGTTTGTTCTGGACGGTACTAGGTCGAAATAAACGGTATAAAATACCAGCACAATGAAAATATAAACACTTAAGCAGTATAATGTGATCCTTTATTAACAACGTTTAGCCCACACAGTGGACTTTATCAAGTCACAAACAGATCTGTTTGTGACTTGGTAAAGTCAACTGTGGGCGAAACGTTGTTAATAAAGGATAACATTATACTGCTTATGTGTTTATATTTCCACGGTACTAGGTCGTCAAGATACGGGCACCCAAATATAAACGAGAACCCCGAGGAAGCAGCAGAGGTTAGAATGTAAGCTTATCTTTCATACACTTATTGTGAATGTTAAGTAGGATATTCTAATCCCCTTTAAAAAATCTCATATACTTTGTTCTTGAACAGAAGAGCAAAACAAAACTAACTGGTACTGGTATATATAATTATGAAGCAGCAAAGAAACTCAAAAGTTGATAGTTATGTAAGAAATACATAACAAATATGTCAGTGAGTTCTATATTACAAGTCATTACATCACCGTCACGTAGACACTCAAAGGAAACTTAATCTAAATCCTGTTGTACATATTTACTGCCAGGTGAACAATGGCATCAAATATAAGGAGACTTATCTAACGTTGTGCCCAGCCAGAGAATCGAATTCTGGTCCTTTCAGTTGTGTGCAACTATAAACTCGTCCTACCATTAAGTCACCACATCAGGGGATAGATAAAGTAGACAAAAGTAAAGAAAAAATTATTGCCAACCATTGAACCTGCTGCCTTCCAACAGCTTTTTCACCAACCAAAAAAATGTAAAGGGGAAGACAATAATTAGATCATTGACACACAAACACGCTCTTATACTGTGCACATGTGTATATTTATAAAGACAGTTAAGGCGAAATTGGACCGGGGCCAAAGCGGTCTCTGAGAAGTCAAACCTGGGAGGTGCATTGTACTAAGAAAGTTGGCCAAGAAGAGGCGTCAATCAGGAAATAAGAGGTTGTAAATCTGACAGACTGACAAAAATGTACCACAGCAGAATGGAAATATTACTAGAACTGAGAAAGGTTGGTTTTAAAAGGATTATAATAAGCCCTTCAAGGGAAGTTTCTTTTATGCCGGTGAGGGGCTATTGATCTAAGGAAGTGGCCCTGTGCTTCCCTTTCTTTTAAACCTGAATGCCTCCCATTCCTTCAGATGCATCCCATGACTGTAATATAATAAAGTTCCATTTTCCTTTGTCTTTCAGGAGTCACCAGATGATTGACGATGACGTCACTAAGCTTTGCAACATTTCCCATCCATTCTTTTATATTTGATTTATAATATATATATATATATACATACATTTTGAGTTAAGAGAATCTATGTTTATATCAAATTAATCTGATTACATTATTATATTCTTGGGGACTGATAAATCCATGAGGGTCATGGAGCACCTGGGGAATGGGAGGCAGTCAAGTTTGATCAGAGGAAAGGGAGCGTAACTTCATTTCCTAGAATCAAGAGCCCTTCACCAGCATCGAGGAAATCAACCTGAAAAATGTGGAAACAGCAAGATTATTATTTAACTATGTAACCTGTCGTACATTATTATTATTATTATTATTATTATTATTATTATTATAGAGAAGCGCGACAGTTGTCCTCCTCTGCAGATAGTGATCAAGTTTGGCTCTAATTATTTTGAACTAGAGCCCTTCACCAGCCTCAAGTGTGGGGTGAGATGAGCCTAGTGGCTGCTGACACCTGCTCAACCACACTGTGTACCCGAGCTGTTTATAACTTTCTGGCGCAGCTTTAGCACTTCCTCTATTCAAAGGGGAATGCCTTGATGTCACTGAAAGACTTGATTCAAGGAATCGGAGTTTCCCTCCCAGTCTCAAGATCAAACCTAATAGTCTCCCATTCCCCAAGCGCCTTAGGATCTTCATATATATATATATATATATATATATATATATATATATATATATATATATATATATATATATATATATATATATATATATATATATATATATATATATATATATATATATAAAGGGAGGTAGCACCTCTGGAACTGTTCTCCCCGGAGCTGTTTGAAAATTGTTTTCTCCTACCACCTCTATATTCTATATTCTATGTAGAATTTATTTTAAGACAAAATACATTGACACAAATAAAATAGGGAGTAGAACAACATAGATAACATCTCGGATACTTCGTCCAGCTTCCCGGCGGTGGGCCGCGTGCCCACC
The DNA here is from genome assembly GCF_038502225.1 of Cherax quadricarinatus. Classification (NCBI taxonomy): domain Eukaryota; kingdom Metazoa; phylum Arthropoda; class Malacostraca; order Decapoda; family Parastacidae; genus Cherax; species Cherax quadricarinatus. The sequence goes on along the minus strand of NC_091371.1, from coordinate 16,700,387 downwards.
CCTCTGGATCGCAACACTGAGTCTCTGAAAGAGGAAGCTGGCCGCCCTGTGATCCTTGGTTTCTATGATGAGGTTTTTCACCCAGCTCTTTAAGGAACTTTAGAGCACACTTACCCTATGCTCCAAGGGTCTCCGACCCTATTGGAATGAAGTTATAGCAAGGGGGGAGGACTTCATATTTGGGGATCTTCTGGGTCTCCTTGTGGCTGGCAGCTTCACCCCCTTCAGCTACGGAGTATGACAAGTAGGTGTCTGCCAATGTGGCGGCACAGGTGTAGTCCCAGGCAATCTGCTTACCATCCTTCCAGGATAGCATAGTGACTCCATCAGGGTGCTTTCGACTTCCGTCACACCGCTGCACTTTGGGTTCCCGTTGAGCTGGGCAACAGGCTGTGGCGAGGCTTCTCTTTATGATATCGTTGACCTCATCATGTCTGGCATACTTCCCTTCTGATGTGACACACACACACACACAATATATATATATATATATATATATATATATATATATATATATATATATATATATATATATATATATATATATATATATATATATATGTCGTGCCGAATATGTAAAACTGGTCAATTAGCAAGAACTCATTTAAAATTAAGTCTTTTCTGAAATTTTCTGTTATGCGTTTAAAGATATATTTTTTTCATTAATGTTAATGTGAAAATTTTTAATTTTGCACCAAAAGAATCTTAGAATACTTACCTAACCTTATTATAACAAGAGCAATTTATTTTAGCCTAACCCAACTAAATATATTTTAGATTTGTTTACAATAATTTAATACTAAACAAACACAGTGAAATATATTTTTCTCGTTAGGTTCAGAATGATTTTGGCGAAATTATTGCATAAAAAAATTTTCGTTTGTCCTGTATGGCAAGATAAGCGTTGCAATTTAAGCCAAGATCGCAAGTTCTGCCTATTCGGCACGACATATATATATATATATATATATATATATATATATATATATATATATAAGAAATCACAATAAAATGCGTGATTACTGCAAATGTGTAAAATGCCACAGTAAAGAGGAAATAATACCTGAGCACTTTCATGTGATTATACACATATCTTCAGAGGAATATGAAGAATAGGCAAGAGAAGCACATTTTAAGTGTTAAACACTGAGGTGACACCTCACTCAGATGAGGTTGCACCTCACACAAACCCATCCTGCACATACATTTGTCCAACATCGAGTCAAATTGTTCGTATGACAAAGAACACACTGTATATTAGTGAATCTTTTTGTTTTTACCTTTAAGATTATAAACAATACTCCGGACTATAAAACTGTCAAGTTTAGAGATACAGGAACTCAAATTTGAAATATGTGCATCATGCTTATTAAGAGATGATTCCCTAATATTTCGTTAAACCTTTTATTTAAGACAAACTACCAAATCTCCTGAGACCAGAGTTAACATAAATATGCAATAACTACTGGACTTCAGCGCTGTGTTCATTTATGTGAGAGATACAGGCCAATGTGTACATTGGACTAATTCACAAAAATTACTTCCTGTAATTCTACAGCTCAACGAAATATTGTGGAATCATCTCTTATTAAGCATGATGTACAAACATATTTCAAATTTGAGTTCTGGTATCTATAAACTTTGTCAAGCCATTGCACGACTTGACAAAGCTCCTGGAGAGCGAAACGTTGCTTCAATAAAATGTCACCGTTCCACATGTGTCCATTTACCTAACGTTATGTCCGTAAATGAATTATTAGTGTAGATATATTCATTGGGAAGCGCTAAATCCATAAGGATCATACATCGCCTACATATCCAGATGTGTCTTACACACTCCTGGTGTGTTCTACACCTCTGATGTGCTCTAAACAGCCCTTGTGTTGTCTACCCACTCCTTGTGTGTTCTACACAGCCCTAATGTGCTCTGCACAGCCCTGGTGTGCTCTACGAAACTCTGGTGTGTTTTGTATAACCCTGGTGTGTGCTATATATCCCTAGTTTGCTCTACACAGCCCTGATGTGCTCTGCATAGCCCTGATGTGCTCTACACAGCCATGATGTGCTCTCCACAGCGCTGATGTGCTCTACACAGCGCTGATGTGTTCTACACAGCCCTGATGTGCTCTACACATCAGGGCTATACACAACCCTGATGTGCTATACACAGCCCTGATGTGGTATACACAGCCCTGATATGCTCTACACAGCCCTGATGTGCTATACACAGCCCTGATATAGTATACAAAGCCCTGATGTGCTCTACACAGACCTGATGCGCTATACACAGCCCTGATATAGTATACAAAGCCCTGATGTGCTCTACACAGACCTGATGCGCTATACACAGCCCTGATGTGCTATACACAGCCCTGATATAGTATACAAAACCCTGATGTGCTCTACACAGACCTGATGTGCTATACACAGCCCTGATGTGATATACACAGCCCTGATGTGATATACACAGCCCTGATGTGATATACACAGCCCTGATATAGTATACAAAACCCTGATGTGCTATACACAGCCCTGATGTGCTCTACACAGCCCTGATGTGATATACACAGCCCTGATATTGTATACAAAGCCCTGATGTGCTCTACACAGCCCTGATGTGCAATATACAGCCCTGATATTATATAAATAGTTAAAAAAACCGACAAGTTGATGAATCAGACATGTGTAACATTTGATCATCAGGTTGATGAATGAGACACATGTGTAACGTTTGATCATCAGGTTGATGAATGAGACACATGTGTAACGTTTGATCATCAAGTTGATGAATGAGACACATGTGTAACATTTGATTATCTTTAATACAGAAATGTTTCGTTGGCAGTGTCTTCCTCAGTCCAGTCTGACTACAACACTAACTGTAGCACTGACTGGAACACCGTGATTGTTACACCAAGACTGGAACACTGCGACTAAAGATACATCCTTCACTCAATGAATCATTAACAATGAAATCTTAATTTAATTACAGCAACCCGTTCATTATCACTACGAAGGGCATGAGGCAAAAAAAAATTAAACATTGACTGTCAATATTTTGTTGGTACACCTCCCCCACACATATACCTTCCTATATATATATATATATATATATATATATATATATATATATATATATATATATATATATATATATATATATATATATATATGTCGTGCCGAATATGTAAAATTGGTCAATTAGCAAGAACTCATTTGAAATTAAGTCCTTTCTGAAATTTTCTCTTTTACGTTTAAAGATATATTTTTTCATTAATGTTAATGTAAAAAATTTTAATTAAATATATATACATATATTTATGTGTGTGTGTACTCACTTAGTTGTGGTTGCAGGGGTCGAGTCATAGCTTCTGGCCCCTCCTCTTCACTGGCCGCTACTGGGTCACTCTCCCTGCACCATGAGCTTTATCATCTCTTTGTGTGTGTGCAGTGTGTGTGTGTGTGTGTGTGTGTGTGTGTGTGTGTGTGTGTGTGTGTGTGTGTGTGTGTGTGCAGTGTGTGTGTGTAGTTAGTTACTAGTTGTCAAAGGCACGTGTGTGTATGTGTGTGTAAGGCGAGGTATACCTCGGGTACAAATTGTGGGGACCCAGAGCCTCTGAGTAAATAAAAAAAAATAGGCTTCGAAGAAAATATATACATGTATGTACTTCATATTATTGTGACCACGTTATTGGAAAAATAGTCTTTCCGAAAAAATCTTTCAATTGAGTTTAATGTAACAGGTGAAGAAACACAGCCGGTTTGCAAGCAAGTTTCTTGCTACAACCTCACACGTGCTCTGTTTACACGAACCTCGTGGTAACAGTATTGTTTTTGTTTACTTCGCCATCTACCAATCAGAGAAGGTTTCGACGTTCTCTTCCAGCCAATCACGCGAAGGCTCTTTGTTGATTAAATTTACTCGTCTCAACATATGAAGAAGCTTTGGCTACAGGCTACGTATTAAATATACATAAAAGTTAAAAACATACGTTTTCTATAAAATCAAATTGACTTTTCTTAGTTCACAGCAATTCCTCAATTCTATCTAAATTAAGCAATATGAAATTATGTGGAGAAGGACAAATAATTGATGTACTGAGAAAATATTGTCTGAACACATTAGTGACGTCACTGTGCGCCTACCTTGTACAAGTAGTGAATGTACGATACTTTACCTTGGCGTATAATTGAACTGCAATCAGTTCTATTGTATTTTTCCGATTTTTATTTTTACTTAAAATATCATCAATATATTTTTTCTTTATATTGACCTGTGATGCTAAAAAACAAATATATTCCTTCATTTTCTAATTAATGAAAATGCTTATTTACTCTGATTTTCATGTATTATATATACTCGGATTTCAATAATAATTTATTATTATTATTATTATTATTATTATTATTATTATTATTATTATTATTATTATTATTATTTACATCACAAAGTGCCCTACACGTGAAGAAAAGTAGTCATAGGCTCATATATATATATATATATATATATATATATATATATATATATATATATATATATATATATATTTAATTTATTTATTTATTATCACACTGGCCGATTCCCACCAAGGCAGGGTGGCCCGAAAAAGAAAAACTTTCACCATCATTCACTCCGTCACTGTCTTGCCAGAAGGGTGCTTTACACTACAGTTTTTAAACTGCAACATTAACACCCCTCCTTCAGAGTGCAGGCACTATACATCCCATCTCCAGGACTCAAGTCCGCCCTGCCGGTTTCCCTGAACCCCTTCATAAATGTTACTTTGCTCACACTCCAACAGCACGTCAAGTATTAAAAACCATTTGTCTCCATTCACTCCTATCAAACACGCTCACGCATGCCTGCTGGAAGTCCAAGCCCCTCGCACACAAAACCTCCTTTACCCCCTCCCTCCAACCTTTCCTAGGCCGACCCCTACCCCGCCTTCCTTCCACTACAGACTGATACACTCTTGAAGTCACTCTGTTTCGCTCCATTCTCTCTACATGTCCGAACCACCTCAACAACCCTTCCTCAGTCCTCTGGACAACAGTTTTGGTAATCCCGCACCTCCTCCTAACTTCCAAACTACGAATTCTCTGCATTATATTCACACCACACATTGCCCTCAGACATGACATCTCCACTGTGTGTATCCCATTTAAACACGTTAATTAACGTTTCACATAACAAATGCTATTTTTTTCTATTTTCGTCGTTTAGATTAAATTACATAAATCTATAAAACTGTCTTAAATTACAAAAAAAAAAAAAAGAAGAAACTGGTGGTGACACATCTGGCAATGTTGTGTTTAAGAATAACCAGGAAAAGTTCAGATCTTGACGAGCATCACTCATGCTATCAGGAATATGTTGCTTAATCATAATGATCAATCAGTTCACTGATTAAGCAACAGGTAACGTAAACGATTTAAGGATCCACTTCTCTTTAAAATCAACAGATCAGACTGTGACCTACTTATTCGTCTCCTGAGTGTTTCTTGTTTTAAGTTTTCACTTGAGCATTTACTAATTTGTTTAGTTCGCGCGTATGTACTCACCTATTTGCGGTTGCAGGGGTCGATTCAGCTCCTGGTCCCGAGAAAAGAATGATGCCAACATTTATCTTCCCAGGTGGTCACCCATCCAAGTACTAACCAAGCCCAACTTCGTTGAGGACGAGAAGCGGTTCGTTCAATATGATAAAATATCCACTGAGTTGAGTATATAGGAGTGTCTCAGGGGGCATAAGAGCATTCTTGATATTGTATGCCACTGAATTTATCGAAAAATAAAAGCCTTTCATATAACACCAACCTGTTCTCGTAAATTCACATTGTTTTCAGCAGGAAAGAGTGATCCGCGGAGTGCACTCTACACTGTTAGCCACAGTGGAATACTAAGTTTTAGGAACTTGAACATATTTTACAGTAGCTTAGGGACTCTTTCCCTATACGGTACTAAATCATTTTATTAAGTCTTAGTACCATAATTCTAATTGAAAGCCTTCTCAAATATATATCCTATTGTCGCTTACGAAAGTTGAAGATTTAAGACAAGGAAAGTACGTCAACTTTGGAAGGTGAAGTAAGATGACTAGTGTTGTGCGTACGACAACATGGACGAGTTGCCATGCGCGGCGCCTCGTATAAAACCAGCAACCCTGCAACGCCAGCAATCAAAACTAAACGCAAGAGGCTGTTGTACTGAACGTAGTGTACCAGGACTTTCCTTTGTTTTGTCGGGGCATAGAACCAGTTGAAGATGAAGCCTAAGTTCGGAAACGATTTGACAAATGTCATTCTCCGGCAGTCCCAGGTGGTGCAGACCCGGATGGCTGGGCGGGCAGTCATCAAGGTGGTGAACAGATGCAATGATGCAAAAGAAAACAACAGTCTCAGTACGTGATAAAATTGTTTTAGTTGCATATGATTAAGTGTAAGTGGCTGGCGTTGCCTTAGAAGTTAGCTGCATTTTATAATGTAGAAGTGTGGCGTTGGTTTTGGTATATAAAGGGTAGTATGGCAGGATACACACTCAGTAAAATCATGAAAAACTCTTAAGACTCCCTTGAATATATGTATATTGTAACGGACCCTCTGCATGTTCATTTCCCATTCTAACTTGCTCAGTAATGTGAAAATGGTGTAGAGGAACTGATGTAGACTGAAAAATGTTAAAACCCAGCTTGTGTTTTCGGGTAATCTAAACTTTCTAGTCGTTTTTATCTCATTCAACTTATCCTTTTATTCATATTTAAATTCTGCGGTATAGAAAATCATGTATATAAGTGAATTCCTCCTAACCCTTCTAGGGCCTAGTTTCTAGGTCTGTGTATTCCATAGAATGAGCTAGTTATATTTCGTCAGCAATATTTAGATGAAATTATGTAAGAATGATGAAAATATTCCTGTCTTTATAGAGCAGACGATCAAAAACTCAGAATTTTCCTAGATAGTTTGGTTGTTGCTGTTTCTGTTGCTACTGAAATCATTCGTTACTATTTGCAATTTCAAGTCGATAAATCTTAGATATTCATCGTGTACAGCTACATATATGATTAATAGAAATATAAATCAAATTAAGGAATACGATAATAGGGCGTACAAGAAGACTACGGATTGCTAACCCAGAGGGATTATTAGCCCAAGAAAGCCAAACTGTGGCGCTTTCCCATTCGGGTCTTTCTTTTGGTCCCAGTATGCGACCCACAACTCATGGTTATTCCATTTACTGTTAAGAAAGGGCAGCAGGTGGAGACCTGCCCAAACGTTTTCCTTGTCTCAGAATTCTACCCGGAGCCTTTTAGTTTGTGTGAAACGAAGTGAGCATTTTGTAAATTCATTTGTCAGGTTTAAATATGTCGACTTAGGTGATTTTATGATATCAAATTACCTGTACAAGTACGACAAGATTTTCTTTTTTTTGGCTCTTAAGTGTGGATTAAAGTAAACTCATTGTATATAATTTTGATACATACCTTCGTATATACCCAGACTCAACCTCCCAAGACAGTCATTTTTCTTTAACAGTATCTAATGATGTTAATTAAAGCAGAATAGTGTTGAACAAAGGCTTGTGTCGTCTGCATAAGGGGAACTTGGCTAGTTGCCAAATGTATCAACGTTTTTAATTTGCCTCCAGCGCATATTCATGTAAAGTGAGCTACAATGCTTTACTCGTACTGTATATTAATCATAAATTGATTTATAAATTTGAAAGGTCGGCACCATTTAGTAAAAAAATAAATTAGTGAAATTATGAGCAAAACAGTCATTAAAAGTTTTTTAATATCTAAATTCTGTTAGCTATAAAAATGATAATATTTCTTGAAAAATCTGAGTATTGCATTCTGAAATTTATAATAGTTAATAGTTTAATTACTGATATAAACCGAGGCCGACGATATTCCAGGAAATATACGATGGATATTTCTTGGTAGTGTTGGCAACCATCGCTCAGCTGAGTGCCGGGGTTGTTGTGATGACGCAATATTAACCAACACCTCCCACCATTAAATTTGTCGCGTACCACAAAACGTTACCGCAAGAAATATATGCCACAGTGTGTATACTAAAAGATACATACCTCGGTGTATATATAACGAAATTTCTCTCCAGTGGGAAATATCTCATTAATACGCTGGGACCTATGTATCTATATTTGCATTGATACATAGTTCATATACTATACCCTACCTGGAGTTTACCTAGAGAGGGTTTCGGGGGTCAACGCCCCCGCAGTTCGGTCTGAGACCAGGCCTCATGGTGGATCAGGGTCTGATCAACCAGGCTGTTGCTGCTGGCCGGTCGTAAACTGACGTACGAACCACAGCCCGGTTGGCCAAGTACTGACTTTAGGTGCCTCTCCAGTGCCTTCTTAAAGACAGCCAGGGGTCTAGTGGTAATCCCTCATATGTATGATGGGAGGCAGTTGAACAGTCTTGGGCCCCGGACACTTATTGTGTTGTCTCTCAATGTACGCGTGGCCAGGGATTCTTAACTTTTCCTCCATGATTAACCCCCTCGGCTTGATATATTTCTCCATTTACCCCCGTCCATACAAAAAAATTATCACCATCATAAAGAGACAGAAAAACAAGGTCAGAAAAAATAGATTATTCAGGTTTTGCACAAAAATAGCAATATACATTCGTATCACCAAAAATAAAAAAAAAAACATTCTTTTCTAAAGAAATAATTATACATCAGTTACATCAAATATTTACCCCTTGCCATCTAGTTTTTTTTTACCCCCAAGGAGTAAATTTATCCCTGGTTGAGAATCGCTGCTCTGGGTGATACATTGTGTACCTCTGTAATCTGTAAATACCTTTGTAACTTGTAATGATTGTGACTAGACCTACCTGGAGTTCATTACCTTTGTAAATTGTGAGTTCATTACCTTTGTAAATTGTGAATTCATTGCCTCTGTAACTTGCTCAGCTATCAAAACTTTGAGGCCCAGTCCCTGGACCCATTATGTACCTCTGTAATCTTTTGACTACCGCCCACAGGATGGGTATGGGGTGCATAATAAACATATTAAACTAACTCTGGGTGATATTGGGACATACACACCTCAGGGTAGTGGTGTCAGCTGACGGACGCTACCTATCCTAGGGAAGTAATGCCATCTGCGGAATCTTACCCACCCTGGGGTAGTGCAGCCGGCTGTGGAACGTTTATCCATCCTGGGGTAGTGGTGTTAGCGGTGATCCTATCTATCCTGGGGTAGTAGTTATATGTATGGGACTTTATACCCTCCCCTGGTGTAGTAGTTCCATGTGTGGGACTTGACCCTCCCTGAGGCAGTGGTGCCAGCTGTGGGTCCTTATCCACCCTGAAGTAGTGGTCTCAGCTGTGGTCCCACATCCACCCTGAAGTAGTGGTCTTGGCTGTGGTCCCACATCCACCCTGGGGTAGTGGTGTCAGCTGTGAGTCCTTATCCACCTTTGGGTAGTGATCCAAGGAAGGGAAGGATAACCACAATTCTTGGAACAATAGCCCTTGACTAGTATCAAGGCAACCCCCTGAGGAGTGATATTTAGGAAGGTGGGATTGATTGTCGCTAGGCAGGTATTTATCTCAATGTCAAACTTTCAAACTTGAAGTATGTCGTCAATTGTGCAGCTTTTTATTTGAGCTTGGAATCTTTTTTTCTTTTTTACACCTGCTCACCACATTATCGTTTGTGAGACTAAAACAGACTGCAATGTGGCTGCCAGCATTTGTTTGTCATAAAGATGAATGCGCAAGACATGGTGGGGGTATTAGGTTCATCAGAAATATATCCTCACTGCGAGAGATAAGTGTATACTGTTGAACGTTTCCTTTTTATTCTTAGTTATCTCATATCGCAGACGTTTTCATTTAATTTGCTTATTTATGGTTAAATATGTTTTTATGGGATAAGAACCTAATTTAACCTTACCTATGGATAGTAGTATCTGTAAATAGAAAGCATTAAATAATGACGGTCGGTACTCGTAAGAAAATTTAATATAGTAAAATGAGAATAGGTTGCTATGCTAGGGATCCACCCAACTTAAAAATATCAATGGATTACAGTGCGTCCTACTTGTACACACCTCTTGGTGTATATTTTTATCATAGCTTTAATATTCTCAAGGTTTTCAAGTGACAAGACACAATGGAGATGCCAGTACTCGCCGGGCCAGCTAAATAATGTCTCACGCATCTTTCACTGTATTTCACAAATTCGAAGTACGATCTCGGAGTCACGCTACATTAAGCTCAGGAAGCATGACGTGATGCCTGCTCTTACAAAAATAGAAACAGAGTATCAACATACATATAAAAAGGTATATATTTTTGCACGGTGACTAGACAAAATGCACGCTCATTAAGTTTCCGTTTTTACACATCCTATGTTTGTCAGCGACGCAGCCCAGTTCATCAACAGTTATAAGAAAATAAGCAAGACTTAAACACTTGAAAATTATTTAACTTACAAGGAAATAAAATCAAATTAACTTTATCATAAATTCTCTCAAGTCATGTCATACCTACTCATAAGGCTGAGTATGAGGCTTTACTCCATCACTGTTCATATAAGTTCATTCCACCTCACCATTACCCTGAAACTAAATAATGTACTTTCTAATATCTTTGACTCGTATATGATTTTAGCTTCCATCTATATCCTTGTTTTCTTGGACCTTGTATTTCATTTTTTTTTTTAAATTGGCAGTGTATATATTTTTACATTTAAGTACTGACTTGACAGCTCTAGGATCTGACGTTTCTTGTTACTGGAAATGTGAATGAAATTACTTTTTTAAAACGACTTGCCGAAAAAAATGTAAGGACACCTTAAGCATACTGGACTAGCATTTCATTCCCTTGAATCAACAATTACATTCATGAGGAAGCGCAACGCTCGCAGAGGTCATAGAGCCTCTCAGGAATAGAAGGTACTCAGGTTTGAGCCAAGGGGGGATACTTCCAATTCCTATTCACCATTATCAAGAGTCCTGCACGCATCATATTTGAGGGGTTGAACCAACAATAAATGCAATATGCTCCTCGGGCTACTAAACTTTATTATTATTATTATTATTATTGAATTCGTTGTGGAAGCACAAAACTGCAATCGGTCAGACTACTAACTTGACGCACAAACATATCAGATAAATAAAAACTTAAAATTTGTGTTAAGTGGGGAGAGGGCAGGGACATGACACTACTTCAGGTGTGTGTAGTAACTTGTGAGACCATCTGCTGAGGTCCACACCTGCTGTCACTCATAACACCATCACCAAGGAAATGAAAGTGATATTTGCAGCGCCATGCTCACGCGTTTATAGCTTTGCAGGGAAGGCCGGTGTTGCAGTGGATCTTTGGACATACAGTTTGTAGCAGATTTCTTAGTTAAGAAAAACTATAAATACAAGATGAAATGTGATTAAAAAAAAAGTCTGCCGCGCAAATATTATTAATATTTTGGGGGAGTGCTAAACCCGTAGGATTATACAGCGCATGTGGGGGATGGGAGGTATTTAGGCTCAGTTCAGGGAACCAGAGCACAGATCCAATTCCCTAGATCAAGAGCCCCTCACCAGCGTCAAGGAACCTCCCTTGAAGGGTGCCGCGCAAATAGAAACGGGCACCCTCTGCTCGCGGCTCGTGCAAAACAATGGTATTTCTATTGTTGAAGGCTTAGTCAACTCTGTGGTCTAATTGACTTTTTGCAACAGTGGCATGTTGTCTGTGGTTAAGAGGACGGGCTGCAGTAGTAGCTGTGCCAATCGTAGTTACGGTGGTAATATTAGTTGTAGAATAGTATTGTGATAATAAAAGTAGTGGTTGCAATAGTAATAGTGTTATCCACAGCTTTTTTACTGTGAACATTTTAAATATATTTACCAGTTATAACATTTGTAGAAATAAATTACAGGCTTTATTTACTGTAGATATTTTACACAAATTGTTTTTACTTAATTGTAAATCCTAGTAAATCATGAATAACGAAGTTAATCCTGGGAATTTACAATGAACGTCACTGTCAACAAAAGTAAGGGGTTTGGCGGTTCACGTGGCTACTTTCATTAACCTTCTTGGTTGTAATCCAGAATGAGAGGTCTCACTCTGAACATTTGAGTTCTCCTTGAGTTACCACAAGCATGATTCATCCTACTACCTGTCTCTAGAAGGCACAGGTTACGACACTCCCGCAGCTGCCGGCCCTCCTGAAGAGGGAAAGTACGTATGGTCGCTAGAGTATTAATAATAATGGGAGGGGTACAGTGAGTGAGACACTGGAAAATGAAAGGAGAGAGTTAGAGAAAAAAAGGAAAGATGGGTATATAAGAGTAGCAATTAGTCAATAAATATTATTATTATCATCATCATAATTATTTTTATGTTTACAACACAAAATTCAGTTCGCATATTAAGAAAACATCTTCATAAAAATGATTGAACTAAAGATTACTTTGTGTAAAAAAGTAACTTAATCTCGTTTGTCTTTTATCTTCATTGTAGTGATAGTGAGGATGTGTGTTAAATGCGGATCAGTTAACGTTTGTCACTGTTGTATCTTCATAATTATGCAACTTTAGCAAACCTTGAGGAAAGAGAAATTACTCAAGATCGCGTGTATCTAAGGAAGGTCATTTACGTATCGCAATGAAAACCAACGTCAAGTTTTCAGTAGCAGGAAACATTTTTAGATTAAACTCAGCGTATATAGAGATGCTCACCTTTGGGTATACTGGAGACGGTTTCGGGGATCAGCGTCCCCGCGGCCCGGTCTGTGACTCAGGCCTCCTGGTGGATCAGGGTCTGATCACCCAGGCTGTTACTACTGGCCGCACGCAGACCGATGTACGAATCACAGCCCGGCTGATGTGAGGAAGCATAGCATCACCGTTGCTACCCTCAACAACCCCTGTGTTGCTTTATAATTTTCATCCTCAGGCACGTAATCGTTGATAAGTTATATATATTAGTCACGACCAGTGACAGACACATTCATAACCAGTGTCAGATACACAAATCGGTCACTAGCTACAGTTTACATCAGTAACCAGTGCAAGTAAACATCACTGCCTTCGTTCAGGGGTTTGTGATTAAATAAAAAAATGAAGCTACTTTTCCCTTTCTCGTATCAAACTTGACTAGCCATCTTGCTCCAGGTATTGTATAACCTTAACGGGTTTTGCTCTTCTCCATAAATATAACAACAATAATCATAGCATTATATGTAGCTTGCGCTTTAGTAACAAAACTTCGTCGCCTACAGGAATCAACTGTTTTGTTCAGAATATCAAGAGCACTGCAGATACTATTTTCATTCTCTGGATTATTGTTTTTTCTATAGACAGTGTTTTGTTTACATTGTATTGATTATAAAATATTACCAAACTATTATGTAAGAAGAGTGCCAGACTTCACTGCTGTTGGCACGTCACGCCAGTAGTAGTATGATTGTGGTCCGGGGAAACTGGTGTTCGTGCGTGGAACTACCAAGGTTATCACGTCAACCTGTTCTTACTAGTGTTGTATTCACATGCATATCTCGATATTTTTCATGGGTGACACAGCATACATTTAAGTACAGCAAAAATGGAGTCAGTTATAGTATGGCTCCTCCGCACCATCCCCAGAAAAATGTAACTAAATTTTTGCAAATTCTTGGATAAATTAGTCTGTTTTATATTACACAAATTTTTACAAAATTAGGCTTGCCTCCACAAGGAAACTGATATATAATTCTTTGCTAATTCGTAGATGAGTTAGGTAGATTAAATTATTTAATATTACACAAATTTTAACAAGGTTAGTTTAGATTTTTTAGGTTAGTTTTGGTGCGAAATAAAAACATATGTCAAATTTGCAAACCAATGTTTCACTGTTTTCCTTTTGGGTGGAAATTGAAAGGGATCTTCAGATTAAAAAAAAAATCCAAGAATGAGATCATCAAATTGTAAGCAAACGAGTAAAGGTTGTAGAGCAGCGGGTGTCAGGAGCCAAGGCCCGCCACCCTACTATAACCGTTACTCGCTTACCACAATTTCAGCATGTTCATCACGCCTCTGACGTATCATTACGTCAGATGCCCACGATGTTCCCTTCAAGAGGATTGCTTTGATTAAGTGTACTTGATCTAAGAAATTAGAGAAGCCTCTCCCTTGGATCAAGGCTGATAATATAGCATCTGCACTCGCTGTGACCTCTACAGGTTTAACACTGCCTCGTGGCTCGTGAATTAAATAATCGGATGTTCTCTACCAAGGGGTGCACTGATGCTGAATGAGTCTTGATCCATGGAATTGGAGCTATCCTTCCCTTTCAATCAAACATGTTTACCTCCCATTCCCTAGGTTCTGTATGACCCGCTAGTGGTCTGACAATCAAAGTTATGGGATGGTTTCAGTTTTAAGGTAAGAACGTTTATATTGTTTTCGGTTGCCTACTATTAAATAAAGATTCTGTTTTGATTAGAATTAAAAAAAATATGAATTAAAAACTGTAGGTTTATAATTGAATTTAAAAAATATTTAGAGGTGCAATAGTTCAAGTCGTTTGCGTAGATGTGTTAGAGAGGTTAGGACTATAATATTTGAATGTATATTACGAGATTGTGTTGGTGGTGTTATAAGCAGTACAATACTAATGCGTAGATTTACTAGGTATCCTCGAGCGAGTACGTAGTCTGATTTTTTTTTTTCTCAACCTTCAACGTGAGAACGCCTCATCCACTGACTTCAAATTTCTAATGTTAGTATAACGTAACTGAAAGGTTCATGTAGCTATTGGAATGTGGAAATTCCCTCTGTTGGCATGTACAAAAGGATTCTGGCAAATTTTATATAGATCATTCTCGATTTTAGTTTCTATGGGATAACTTGAGAAAGCCTCATGTTATATGCATGAAGCTTTTAACAATGGTGCATCCTGCTTGGAAGAAATTGGGAATTGTTAGTGTGTGTAGATACCAATTTAATCATTTTGTTTTTAAAATGGTATATGTGTTTTTGTAACATTTCACGAACAAACCTCATCTGAATGGTTTAACCGTTAATGGCTGATGCCTGACGCGAGAAGGAGGATAACAATAAGCTTATTCTCTTTAGGTGCAAATTTGCCAATTCACTAACATAGGTAAAAATTTAGCATCGATGGATTCCATATGAATCAAAAAATGCCTGTTCTGGTCGACTTCAAACTTTAAGCGTTTGTATACTTTTATCATTATTAGGCTGCATGAGTTCTAATTCTGCCACTTTCATTAAACTATTGTGAAATTGATTTCCTTTCAGTAACTGAAGAATGCCTATATTGATCAGCTTCAAAACTTCAATGTTGGTGTATCTTAGCCTAGAGAAAAGTTGGGATTAATCGTAGATTGTATAGGTGCAAATATGTCAACTGACCAGCATGGGTGATATACTTTGAATTGTTGGATTCTGTTGTTAGCTCGAAAATGCCTCTTTTAATGTTAGTGTGTCTTAGAGGAAGATTAATTATATAATGGGTTTTGTTGCCTCCACTTTGCTAATTTTATTTATACAATTTTTGGAGTATCATACCCTTTAGCAGCACTAAGAAACTATGGTTCCTTGATAATGTGAGAAATCGTGAAAGCACTTGGAATTTCACTATTTTTTCACAGTGGTTGTTCTGCATATCGTGATATCATCTGTTTACTGTGATCTGATTGCAACACATAGACATATATCAAAGGCATCGAAGATTAGGCACACATGCACAAAAATACGCACAGACAATCATACATTACATGAATATATGTTCACAGCATACTTATGTACATGACATACAAATACACAAATTCATATGCAAATTCATATATATTTTTTTATTTTGCTGCATTAGAATTTTATGGCCTCCCTCCAGTATTCCTTACTTAGTGCCAATATTGAGGTACAGCAGACTGCGGTTAGGGGATATTAGAATACCTTTCTCGGATCGCGAAGCGACCGAAGCAAATCCACCTTGTGTTAGTGGGGTTACGTGCAAATTATCGTACAGTATGTACATTGATTTCTACTGGTGGGAGTAAAGTGCAAGAAACCTTACATAAGGTTTCCTGAGGCTGCTTAGTATCGAGTTAGGTCGGCAATGCAACAAGCGATGTCATAACTATGACTCCTGCAGAGTTATAAATAAACTTCCATATAGAGTAAAAAAAAACAGTATAAATACGGGCAGTAATTTGTAGTGGTTTTGAAGAATACACGAAATTTAAAAAAAAAAAAAAAAAAAAAAAGTCATAATTTATTATTTTTAG